>NW_026533781.1:0-8344 GCF_026225885.1 Hylaeus anthracinus | reverse complement strand
CCTTGGAGGTCACGTTCAAGGTCATTTAAAGGTCAACTTTGTTATTTTAAATAGAAACCCCTGTTTTTGTTCTCGGATTCGGAAAGAGCGGAAAATTCTACGTTCAGATGAGGTGGCATGGTCGTGGTCCGGGAGACCCTCAAGGTCACGTAGAGGTCAGTCTTATTTTTTTTTTTAATCTTTCCACCTGAATGATCGGGCAAGGGTAATGTTTAGTGAAAAATATTTTAGACAAAAGTTGCTCAACTTCGAAAGGGCCATATTCGCATGACCTTGTCTTTGACCTTGGAGGTCATGTTCTTGACTTATGAATGACTTATGCAAAACAAGATGGAAATGCTTTTGAACATTACATTATCGTTTGTTGTCATTCAATGTCGTCCAATGATTTTCAATGTCATTTATTGTCATTCAATGTCGTTCAATGATTTTCAATGTCATTTATTATCATTTATTGTCATTCAATGTAGTTCAATGATTTTCCGTGTCATTTATTGTAATTCAATGTCGTCCATTTGTTGTTCATTTTTGTTTAAACCTGATCACGCATCTTACGTCAACCACTGTACTGAGAAGATGAAAAGTATGCTTCCAGATGGAAATGTGACATAATGATCGGAATTGGTTGAAAATAGAACTTGTTAAATAAAACTTGTTGAAAAAAGGATTTGTTGTAAATAAAAAATGCAGGAATTCTTCGGTTTGTTGCTTTTTGTACAAGTATTATGTTATTTATGCACAGTCAGTGTAATAAGTATTCGTACAGCAACCAATTTAAAGTAAATAGTTCCTGTATGAATACTTATTACGATTATTATTACAATACTTATTGCCAATTTAAAATAAATAGTTCCTGTATGAATACTTATTACACTGGCTGTATTTAAAGAGTAACACAAACCATGTGATTTTTTAGTTAATATTAAGGAAGTAAGTAAACACTCCTGTATGAATCCTTAAAAGTGTTCTATATTCGCTTGGAAATTTTATTTTATTTTATTCAAATAAAACTATATTATTATTAAAAACATATATGGACGTGTTATGTAAACAAACATCTTGTTAATAATTAATTTCTATTTACATCTATTTTAAATTTAAATATTTCCTTTGTCGAGCTGAATGAAATAAAACAATTAGTGTAATAAATTTTGCCTTATACAAAAATACATACTGTGTATAAAAAGAAAAAGTAAAAATAAACGTATAATTGTCTAATTGGAATTCGTGTATTTTATAAAATATATATTGGGTTAATTCATAAATAACTTCCATTTCTTAACTTACAATTTATTTCCAAATACGTTATTACTTAATAAATTTTAATCAATTATCTAACCACCATCGTTAATTATCACTTGTCTTCACTGAACAAGCAAATTAAATATTGCTACCTGCAAGATGTTCCCGAAAAGCATGATTATTTCTTAATTTATAATTTATTTCCAAATACGTTATTACTTAATAAATTTTAATCAATTATCTTATCACCATCCTTAATTATCACTTGTTTTCACTGAACAAGCAAATTAACAATTGCTACCTGCAAGAGTTTCCCCAAAAGCATGATTATTCGTTACCTGCAGTGGAATTTATTTATCCATCATTCTAGTATAAAAAATATAACAAAAGTTGATTGAATAAAATTGAAACTTTTAAGAAAATTACGAATAATTTGCACGAGTCCAAATCGATGGACCTGTACTTTAATACAAATACTTTTATTCATATTCTGCTTCACATATAGCTACGTATGATTGTGAATAATTAAAATAAAATCTTTCTACCTAATTCTTATTAAACAATACTACTTGACAGCATAAATAAAATTCACACGATTCTTAAAATTGATTTTTGCTGATGGTTGCTGATGGTTGCTGGCATAAAATCTTGGAGTTCGAAATACGAAACACTACTCAAAGACAACGTACCGATAGAGAATGTCAAGTGAAAGCAATAACACTTGTCCCTCGTGCTTAGACGTGAAATCGATTCCTCTGCGGCTATTCACCCCTATGAAACATGCAACTGCAGCAGTCTGCTGTGAAATAATCGAAGCAGAACTTCTGATTTCAATTTAAAATTAATCCGCTGCCTTTTTCATGGACGGCGAAACGCCTGCGCCAAGAAAAACAAAGAACAGCTGTTAATTACATGGACCATTACTGGCTAGCATTTTAATATTAAATCGTGTAACGATCCCATATTTGTTACTCAAATATCGAATATAATTTTTACGACGTACTGCGTGAAAGAGGTATTGTTCGTAAATGCGAAGAATAAAATACTACTGAAAGTTTTTAGTATTATGAAGAGTGACGTTGAGGTGAATCCATACACAAATATACAACAAATATATCAATAAATATCACGATACTTATTAACATTCACATCAAAGACATAATTTTTTAAATTAACAAACATTCATCATTTTCTGATAAATTCTAAATACGGGAATAAGTAATAAATATTTTCTTTGTGCAAACAGAAAATCTCCGAATGAAGAATTTCGATTTGAATGGATTTATTTATACGCGATTATTCGCGCATGGTATGTTGAAATTATTTTAGGCGCGTCGTAAATAAATTCCGTAAAACATGATCATTTACTCTGACCGTTAATCCTGTGAGAAAGCGATCTAGGATCTGTACAGGGTGTCCCAAAAATATTGTAACACCTTGAAAGAGGTGGTTCGGGAGGTAATTTGAAACAACTTTTTCTTTAGCGAAAATGTTATCCGAGGCTTCGTTGAGGAGATATTAACGGAAAACGTCGACCAATCAGAGCGCGAGGATAACAGTGGAGCGCCCACGGTAGGCATGGGCTACGCGCTAGGCGACCGCCCACCGCCATCACACTCGCGCTCTGATTGGTCCGGGGCTTTCTGTTCATATCTCCTTAACGAAGCCTCGGACAACATTTTCGCTAAGGAAAAAGTTGTTTCAAATCACCTCCCGGACCACCCCTTTCAAGCTGTTACAACATATTTGGGACACCCTGTACATACAGAGTAGAGGTAATTTGAAACAACTTTTTCCTTAGCGAAAATGTTGTCCGAGGCTTCGTTGGGGAGATATTAACGGAAAACCCCGGACCAATCAGAGCGCAAGTATGCCAATGGAGCGTCCGCTGATTGGTCGGAGTTTTCTGTTAATATTTTCTCAACGAAGCCTCGGACAACATTTTCGCTAAGGACAAAGTTGTTTCAAATCACCTCCCGGACCACCCCGTTTAAGGAACACCAACATTTTTGGGACACCTTGTATAATACACAATTCGAACTACAATGTTAATACAAGAAAAAGATATTTGAATGATCAAGAAAAGTGATTAGTTGTTTATATTATCTCCCATACAATAAGATGAAGAATTGTTCCACTTTCCCACACGTTCATGTATAATATTTAAATGTTGAAAAGTATGTTGAAAAATGTAGTGTTGGCATATACATAAATTTTACGATAACAGTGTTGAAGAATGTACCGACAACATATAAGTGTGATGATGACAGTGTTGAAAAATGTATCAACAGTATATAAATGTTGAAAAGCGTGTTGAAAAATGTATTGACAACATATACATAAATTTAAGCAGAAATATTTAGGTGCTCGTCATTTTGTTATGTTTTTATGTTGTTACGTCAACCAATATTCCACTACATGATTTTCTACACAAATGTACATAAACCTACATAATCTACATACATTTTATGTTAATTACTTCAGATTGCAAAACAAATTATGAATACTGTCTACTCTATGAAAATTTTGTTTAGTAGATCAGATATTTAAACATACGCAAATTTCCGTCTTTTTCTATTCTATAGAAGTAATCCTTATGGAATACTCATAAGTATTAATAATATTAATAATTATCTACAAATCTATAATTATTATAATTAATTGTATACACTGGCCTTCCAAACGAATAATATTAATCATTATTATATTATATGATCATATATACATACATATGAAGATTGCAATGTACTTATTATACATATATTATATATTATACTACATCATAATATTCATAATTTGTTGATAATAATTTTCAACAAATTTCTTCTCTCTAAAGTGTTCAAACAATGTTCTCTTAGAGAATGTTATTTTACATTGGTTCGCTTACATCATCTTTACTGTAACAATACTATACAAGGTGTCCCAAAAATGTTGGAGTTCTTTGAAAGAGGTGGTTCGGGGGGTGATTTGAAACAACTTTTTCCTTAGCGAAAATGTTGTCCGAGGCTTCGTTAAGGAGATATTAAGAGAAAACGCTGGACCAATCAGAGCACTAGTGTCCCGGTGGACCGCCCGCGGTAGGCGTGGGTTACGCGCTACGCGACCGCCCTCCCCCGGCATCCTCGCGCTCTGATTGGTCCGGGGTTTTCTCTAATTATCTCCTCAACGAAGCCTCGGACAACATTTTCGCTAAGGAAAAAGTTGTTCCAAATCACTCCCTGAACCACCCCTTTCAATTCATACTGCAATGTTAATATAAATAAAAGTTATATGAATAATCAAGGGAAGTGATTAGTTTTTATATTATCTCCCAAACAATATGTAAAGAAATTATTTCTAACAATTCAACAAGACGTAATTTGTTTTCCAAATTAGCTTCCATATTTACTGTTACTCACACAAAACCAATCTATTTGTGTTTCTTTCGACTTTGAATTACCTGTACATACATGAAATTATTTATATTATTACTCTCTCTCATTCAATCGTATTTCAATCACTGTTTTTTATTCATACTTAAGAAAAGCTGTTAACGGTTAAAAATATTGAAAAGAAAGTATAAATATTGTTAACAAATAAGCTGAATAATTAACATAAGGAGCTCGATTTTATAAAACTTTAAGCCAAGAGTTGAATTGTTTTTAATTTTATAATACCTTTCATCATGCTTGAGAAATAGTACTAGTACAATTGAATCTTTTTTACAATTATTTGCAAGGTACCTACCAAAGCCTCTGTGAACGTTTAAATGCTTCCATGTAGTAAAGGGATGTGGTATAATATTCAGTGAAAGGAGCGTCGCATCATGCTGGAGAGTTCACGATGGATTATGGTTAAGTCAACAGGTGGCAACTTTGAATATTCTCTCTTCAAACAAGCAAATGGACAAGGACATAACAAATAAACAAACACGACCATATGAAACATACGTTTACATGAAAGTTTTACTTTAGCCTTGTCTGCGACCCAACACTGCAAAACTTTCCACGTATTAACATGTTTATTGTCAGACATGAGTCAGCTGGTGACTTGTCACTGATTCACTGAGTATTATTATTATTATTTTTAGTAGTATTTTTTAGTAGTAATTTTAGTAGTATTAGTATTATTATTTTCAAGAAAATAATACACAGTAGACATTGCAAAAGAAAAGAATAATTAGTGTGCATTAGACTATTAAATGTTACTTATTCTCAGAAAAATAAAAGTAAATAAAAACGATTTTTATAGTCATAACCACGGATCTGTTATATTCAATGCAAATGGATCTTAAGAATTACAATAATTAAAATTAAGTATGCAGACTGTCAATGGTCATTGAATTTTAAATAAATAATCGAAAACAAAGTTTTGTATGTAGTCTATAAGAATTACATTATTATATGATTTATTCGTTTTAATAAATTAATAAATTGTATACTATATTCTCAATCTAAATTTCCAGAATTTGTCTAATTTGCTGTCCTTATTAAATTGCACCGAACAATAACAACAATTTTTTGTTTTAATTGTCCAACAATTTTAACAATCAAAACAAAAAATTGTTAAAATTGTTCAACGCTCGTCATGTCATCGCTGTACACAATCGACTTAACGTAACCCCACAAATAAAAATTTAAAGGTGACAGAACTGAATCCAAATGAAGTACACGTGTATTTGAGAAGTTTTCAAAATTATTTTCCTTTGAAAATAATGCGTCAAACGAAAAATTTTATTCTACATTTTCGATTCAATTTTTCACGAAGAATCACATTCTACTCGCTTGTACCACCAGTTACGAGCCAAAATTAAATTTAATTTAATTAATATTTACTTTATAGTATTCCAAAGTTTAATTATCATTTAACCATAAATAAGGATAAAGAAATAATAAAATGCTTGAGGACCTAATCAAATTCCCAGCATTAGAACGTTCTCGACTCAGTTTACTTTCATTAACATTTCCATTCAAACATCCTACAAAACATGTTAACGTGGAATTTTAATTCATTCACACAAATATCCCTGTATCATTGCATCGCGACACGTCGCTCAATGGAAACGCACAAACGCGAATAGAATATATTTCGCGACGCGAAATAAAATTGAAATTCGATGGAAGTAATTTCGTAACTCTTGATGAAAGTGTGCAGCGCGTTTTTCAACGACCGATGTATGAATTCCAGCACGCAAACTGTGACGAATTTTCTATAAAAAAAAAAAAAAAAAAAAAAAAAGGACAGGGGAAAAAGGAGCGAGCGAGACAGCCCGCCGCGATAAGCAGAGGGAAAATTAATTTTCCACAATACGTGCGCAACTTCTGCAACGAATAACGCTAAAAAACAGCATAACCGTGTATTCCAGTGTTTCGTTGGCAAATCGACGCACGTATGGCTCGTTTATACGTAGAAAACATACTTTGTGCCAGTTTAGAAATATTCTGTATAGTGTCACAGAGTTTTAGCACCAGGTGCGTGAATAAGACGACGAACATTGGCCACAGCGAGAGTGAGTCTCTCACACTCACAGCGTAATAGCTCTCAGTCTCATTTGGCCAAGTAGTACTAGTTTACCACTTTGGGATTTGAAAGGATTATAACACAAAGTATGTTGGAACAAGAATATTTAATGAGGTATAATATGAATACATATACAGGGTGTCCCAAAAATGTTGTAACATCTTGAAAAGGGTGGTCCAAGAGGTAATTTGAAACAACTTTTTCCTTAGCGAAAATGTTGTCCGAATCTTCGTTAAGGAGATATTAAGGGAAAACGTCGACCAATCAGAGCGCGAGGATGACAGTGGAGCGCCCGCGGTAGGCGTGGGCTACGCGCTAGGCGACCGCCTTCCGGCAGCATACTCGCGCTCGGATTGGTCGACGCTTTCTCTTAATATCTACTTAACGAAGCCTCGTACAACATTTTCGCTAAGGAAAAAGTTGTTTCAAATCACCCCCCGAACCATCTCTTTCAAAGAACTCCAACATTTTTGGAACACCTTGTATAGTATTGTTACAGTAAAGATGATGTAAGCGAACCAATGTAAAATAACAGTCTCTAAGAGAACATTGTTTGAACACTTTAGAGAGAAGAAATTTGTTGAAAATTATTATCAACAAATTATGAATATTATGATGTAGTATAATATATAATATATGTATAATAAGTACATTCCAATCTTCATATGTATGTATATATGATCATATAATATAATAATGATTAATATTATTCATTTGGAAGGCCAGTGTATACAATTAATTATAATAATTATAGATTTGTAGATAATTATTAATATTATTAATACTTATGAGTATTCCCTAAGGATTACTTCTGTAGAATAGAAAAAGACGGAAATTGGCATATGTTTAAATATCTGATCTACTAAACAAAATTTTCATAGAGTAGACAGTATTCATAATTTGTTTTGCAATCCGAAGTAATTAACATAAAATGTATGTAGATTATGTAGGTTTATGTACATTTGTGTAGAAAATCATGTAGTGGAATATTGGTTGACGTAAACACATAAAAACGTAACAAAATGACGAGCACCCAAATATTTCTGCTTAAATTTATGTATATGTTGTCAATACATTTTTCAACACGCTTTTCAACATTTATATACTGTTGATATATTTTTCAACACTGTCATCATCACACTTATATGTTGTCCGTACATTCTTCAACACGTTCTTCGACTGACTTATGAATATCCCATAAGGATTACTTCTTTAGATATTTTTCAACATTTATATGCTGTTGATACATTTTTCAACACTGTCATCATCACACTTATATGTTGTCGGTACATTCTTCAACACTGTTATCGTAAAATTTATGTATATGCCATCACTACTTTTTACAACATACTTTTCAACATTTATATATTATACATGAACGTGTGGGAAAGTGGAATAATTCTTCATCTTATTGTATGGGAGATAATATAAAAACTGATCACTTTTCTTGATCATTCAAATATCTTTTACTTATATTAACATTGCAGTTCGAATTGTGTATTATACAAGGTGTCTCAAAAATGTTGGTGTTCCTTAAACGGGGTGGTCCGGGAGGCGATTTGAAACAACTTTGTCCTTAGCGAAAATGTTGTCCGAGGCTTCG
>NW_026533780.1:0-1066 GCF_026225885.1 Hylaeus anthracinus | reverse complement strand
AAAGATTGATCAACAATAACGACCAGGTGAGGACCATAACTACGCTACTACGCGTCGGGTACCCTGGGACGTAACATCGGATAGAAACGCGCACGGAACTCGTATATATGGAGGAATAAATTAGCATTCTTCAGGCTTACACCTGCCGTAGATGCTGATTTTTCTGGAATAACAAACGAGATACGGATGTCAATCTCATTTTAATTACGTTCAAGGCAGCTAAGTCGCCCGCATCGCATCCAAGATACATTGAAAGTGTCATTTTAATAGTTTGGTATTGAAATTAATTAGGTAATGACCAAATTTACCCATCGTAAGGGACGTCGCGCCCAACTTCGACGTGTTTTAGCAACATTAAATACTCCAGGTTTTTATCAGGAAAACTTAGGAATAGATCCCGCGTTACCGCGAATCCTATCCAATGAACCGGCGAATCATCTATCGTACCGCGTAGAGCCATTTCCTGACACAGTTTCATTGGGGAGAGCCTACGAAACACTCGTCGCTGCCTTATTTGTGAAAACTCCTGGCCATTCCTCCTCCTCCGACGTCACAATCATCGAGGCCCACTGCAATGACGACGTCGTGTTCCTGAAGGAAGTCATCCGTCCTCGTTAGCAATTAATCGAATTTAGAAGCGATTTCTCGACGGCCCGCAGTCTTCCTACATCGTACGTGGTTGGAGATCTACGCGCTCCATCACCTGCAAGTCCACTATAAGGTAAGTATATTAATAAATCCCTCATATTCTTATAAAGGAAAATAGTCGAGTTAACAAGGCAGAAGGACCCGCGTATGCCCTAAATACGCGAAAATCGAACACGTTGGCCGTGCCGACTGAATTAGTTCACTGATTCAATTCGGGACGCGACAACCGAAACAATTCTCGAGCGAGATAGATAAGGGACCACGGAACCCAAAACACGGCCAGCTTCCCAAAACATCTTGATAGCCCGCGAGACTAAACATTCCGCGCGAAGCTATCAAGAACAGAGGAACAAAATCTTACGTGCTAAATGTACACGATGAATTAGTCAGTCTTCTCCGAGCGTTCGTAGCGAGCACA
>NW_026533779.1:0-1486 GCF_026225885.1 Hylaeus anthracinus | reverse complement strand
CGACGAGAACAACGATTCACCTCCAAGCTTGCACCGAAAAGAGATGGGCCTTACGTCATCAAACGCCAAGTTGGGTCCAATAGCTACGAAATCCAGAGCCGAGATCCAGAGCCAGTTTCTCTTGGAGTATACCATGCATCTGCTTTAACTACCTACGTCGGCGGACCATCAGAGGCACCAGTTCCAGTCGCACCGATCCGCAGGCATGGACGCCCTCGCAAGGTTCACTCAACCGAGCAGCAAGAAAGACGGAGGAAGCGACCCCGCCGAGGCTTGAACAGATGCTGAACCACTCGTCGAGACGACTTCGAGTCCAGAGGGGGAGACTGTAACAATACCAGAAAATCGCGATCGAAATTTCTTGACCATCGGTAGGCGCGCGGGAACGTTCGCAAACGCTCGCGAACGCGCCCGCATAGTAACGCGGCTTGTTGATTGACTGCGGTCTGTTAGCACCGATCGGGTATAAGAATCGCTCTCGCGGTAGCGGACGCGGCATTCTTTGCTGCACTCATAGGAGAGAACGAGGTAATTACCACGGTCGCCTAATGAGTAAGGAGAGTACGAGGCCTAGCTTTCGGACGCCTTTAGCAGCTCAGGAGAGAACGGCTGGATCTACCGCCGGTCGCCTGTAAAAGAGGAGAGTACGGAAGCTCTTGCCTGGCCGCCCTGGAACGGAGAGAACGGCAGGATCTATCGCCGGTCGCCTTCCAGGGAGAGGATAGTGGAGTCACCCGGACGCCCAAGAGTGCTCAGGGAGCGTTCCTGCCCTTCCCCTCTGAGATGGAGAGAACAGTCGGATTTATCACCGGTCGCCTCTCGGAGGAAGGAGGGTGAGGATCGTTTTCTGATTATTCGAGAATCAGGAGAGAACGGCTGGATTTACCGCCGGTCGCCTGTAAAAGAGGAGAGTACGGAAGCTCTTGCCTGGCCGCCCTGGAACGGAGAGAACGGCTGGATTTACCGCCGGTCGCCTTCCAGGGAATGGACGGTAGAGTCACCCGGACGCCTCGACGCTATATACTTTTCTGTTATTGTAAAATTGAGCCGAAAGCTTTGTTTTCCGAACAAACCTGTATTTCCTATTCCTCTCCCAGGAAAGCAATATGTACAATTGGTTAATAAATAAACCATTTCCTTTTTTCCTTAGAACCTGTTTTCAAATTCCTCTCCTGCAAACCTACATCCCTTACAATGGTGGCGCCCAACGTGAAGGCCGATATCCACGACTCCACGGACTCTGAAGTCCCGCCTTCCGAAGTCCTGCTTTCCGATCCCGACATCCAGGATCCCAACTCCGAGGTCCACGACTCCAGCTCAGACATCCAAAACTCCATGGCATCTACCAACGACGCCAGTCCTACGTCCAGAGGTCCTGCAGTTCCTGCACCCATCCAGATGTCTACCAGCCAATTTTCAAACCTGCTGAATTCCTTGTTTGGGAGACAACCCACCGAAGGCAGTTTTTCGAAATGTACTGCACGTT
>NW_026533778.1:0-3324 GCF_026225885.1 Hylaeus anthracinus | reverse complement strand
CCCTTGACTTGTTCGAGACCTCTGACTACAAGTCTTGCCTTGAAACGACCATCTTCTTTTCGTCGTAGTATCCAACGACAGGTTAGAGGTTGTACATCCTTCGATAATTCAATAAAATCCCAAGTTTGCATTTTGGTTAATGATTCAAATTCCTCCAACATAGCCCTGTGCCATCTTGGATTCTCCAAGGCTCTCGATACAGAGATATTCTCGTCTTCAACCAACCCAGTTTTATTAATTTCTAACTGACTTCTTCAAGGTTGCACGATCCCTCAGAACCGACAATTCCGACTGACTTGCATCACTTGCAACTGACCTATCATCAAGGTCATCAGGTTGACTCGAATTTTCAGTGTCGCAGCTTTCATATGCTCTTACTGAATCTTCATCGGAGACTTCAACCAAGGGAGTATCACATCTGGTATAGCTACATCCATCTTCAGCATTTTCGTCAAAAATTACGTTATCGGAGCAGACAACTTCATTTTCATCCGGTATGTAAACTCTGTAGCATGGCGAATCAATACCATACCCAACAAAAATTCCTTCCTTAGATTTCCTTTCAATTTTGGCTCTTCTATGGTTTTCTATAAGTACATAGCACCTGCTGTCGAAAATTTTTAATTTATCAATATTAACTTGGCGTCCAAACCATAATTCAGCAAGATTCTTATCTTTCAGCGAACTCGTTCCAGTTTGATTTAGCGAGAAGACTGCATAGTTAACAGCCTCAGCCCATAAATTCTCATTTAAGTTCCTTGTATAGATTGCTGACCTGGCAGCTTCGATCACGGTTCGCATCTCTCTTTCTATTCGTCCATTTTGTTCAGGTGTGTAAGCACTTGTCTTGACATGAAATACTCCGAGTTGATCAAGCATTCTTTTAGTGTTAGCATTCTTAATTTCTGTGCCATTATCTGACTTGAGGCACTTTATCCTTCTTCCAAATTGATTTTCCGTCATCTTAAGAAATGTGTTCAATTTGGCAGCAGCTTCATCTTTAGTTTTCAAAAAATAAACCGTCCTAAAATGCGACAAGTCATCCTTGAATAAGAGAAAATACTTAGCTCCTCCTAAAGACCTAATGTTCATTTCACACAAGTCAACGTGTAGGAGATCTAGCAGTTTCTTGGCAACCCTGCAATCTGTTGGATGTGAAATACGATGTTGTTTCCCATACACACAGCCTTTGTATACATAACCTGACCAATCATCAATAAAATTTACTGAATGTTTTTTCAGAGTTTCTCTGACTTGCTTAATATTTTGATGGGCCAACCTTTCCTGCCACGTTTCGACAGATACAACCAACATACATTTTCCAGATTCTTCTTGATGAAACAACATTCTATACAAATTTCCTTCCTGTTGAACAATTGCTACAACTTCTTTGTTGTCCAGGGTTTTGAATACTGACTGATCTGCAGTTGCGGTTTGATGGTAACCCTTATCCAACAATTGGGTAACAGACACAAGATTGAAAGTCATCCTAGGAACATACAAAACATTCAAGAGTATTATTTTGTACCACTCCTTTACATTGAACGCTTCCAATTTGACATTTCCTTTCCCAGTGCTTTCTAACTTGTTGGAATCACCAATCATGATCATCATTGGATCCTTAAATTTGACAAAGTCTTTAAGCCAATCTACACGATGAGTCATGTACTGCGTAGCAGCACAATCCTGGAACCATAAGTCTCTATTTTTATTATTCAAAACAATATCATTGACATTTGTCGTTAACAGACCAACAATGACACATGCACGACGATTAAACCTTCCAAAATTGTTTTTGTTATATTCATCACTTTCTGATTTCCAGCCCCATTAGAATTTCCTTTGTTGCATTCTATGGCGAAGTGACCTTTTTGGTGACATATATTGCACCCATAGTTACTCTTGCAGTACGACAAATATTTGGGACATGGTTTATTTTTACAATATTTTTTGACATGTCCTTTCATTCCACATTTAAAACATTCAACAGACAGATCAGACGTATTTTTTCTATGATTTGACTTACCAGAATTGTCATGAATCGAGACAAGAGCATTTTGAGATCTGATTCCATCTGACTGTTCGCTATTTAATCTATCCTCCTCCAGACGTAGACGTTCAAACAATTTAGTCAGGTTTCTGTCCTCAGCAGGGGCAATATCCCAAGCAGTACGGAAATGATGAAGTTTGGGCGGCAAGACTCCTATTATTCTGGTGATGATCCAGCTTTCTTTAATCTCTTCACTTTCAGTCCTCAGATCCTCAGCATATTGTTGAACCATCATGCAATTTTCAATTACTGATTTGCTCGTATCATATTTGAAATTGAAGAATTGTCTTTGCAAATTTTCAACAATGTATTCCAACTTCTTACCATAAAGAGTTTCTAACTTATCCAACATTTCTTTAGCAGTCGTACAATTTGCAATTCTTCTTGCTATACTACTGCTGACATTTAGTCCAACAATTGTCTGGACTTCGAGATCTTATTTCAACCATACCTTTATGTTTTCTTCACTGTCCTGACCTGGAGGCCTACATTCCACACCTGACGCTACCAGAAACAAACCTCTTGATTTTATTGTCAGATTCAATTTAAATTTCCAGGAGATATAATTCACATTTCCTTGTGAATCCTCAGTCAACATCTCCATTTGAGATCTAATAAAATTATTCCCCCTTTTTCCTTTTTACGAACACCGCAGTTAATTTATCTCTGGCGGGCAATTTTTATTTATCATACTTAATTTCGACCACGTGCTCAGGTAACGAGTCTGGGCCCATAACCTGTTAAGTTTTAACTAGGTTTATAGAAAGGAAAATAAAAACTCCTGACGCTTATGATATAAAATAATGTAATAAAATATATATATTTGATATATAAAGTGTTTTTAATTTAGACTTTTTATGTAGAGCTTATAGAAATGGAGTCATTTTCTCATTTCATCATTAACATTAAAATTACTTGCAGCAAAAAAAAAATTGCAGGTATTTATAATTATTTATAAATTGAACAAATAAATGTTTATAATTAATAAATTATATGAAATACTGTTACGTATGCACACCCGTTCTTTTCGAAGCTCGCGTTGACTTATTTCATCTACCCCTTGGAATGTGGAGTCTGGTCTTACCGAAGTGCACCCAGCAGCTGTATCATACTTTTCTCAGAATCATCTTTTAACTCGCGTTGCGTGGGTAACCCTTTATCTAAACATTCCCTAAAGCCCCACAGATGTTCACCTCTGAGTAACGAAAATCTCAACCGCCAAATTTTCATATATGGGAATCACTGACGTATCCCCACCAATATCTAGGGGTATA
>NW_026533777.1:0-3571 GCF_026225885.1 Hylaeus anthracinus | reverse complement strand
TTTTTTTTTAATGAAGTTTTGAAAATTTAACATTTGTTCGAATACTTATTACTTCTATATTTCTATCCATTTATTGTTTACTCTTGTTAATTTTGCAACTTATATAAATAACTAATTTTTTGTATGCTGCATCTATTGTAGAGATTTCCAAGAATATGTAAAATGTTATTGTTTATAAAAAAGAAGTTAATAAATTACAATTGAACAAATTTTTTGCTTTAATTGACCAGTGTACGAATACTTACTACACCCACTGTAAATTAATTACTTGTGGTTATTTATTAATTGTAGACTTTATTAAAGGAAGCAAAATAATGATTTTGAAGTGAAGTTTGTAGATTTGTATGTAACGTGACGATATATTAGTGCTAATCTGTTTGTGCCTAGAGTAAACAACTGAAAAATTGAAAATACAAAGTCTAATGTAGTAATTGGTCAAATTACTAGAGTCACTAAGAAAAAACAAGTTGTGATAAGAATATAAGAGAAATCAATCTTTTACAGTCATTCATTAATTGTAGACTTATTAAACAATAAAATATTATAAATTTCAATGTAGTAATTGATCAAATTAATCTTTCACAATCATGAATAATTATTAAAGAAGGAAAAATAAATTCAAATTGTAATTTGCAACTTTACATGTATGTCACCATTTTTGTCTATGATAAACAATTGATATATAGAAAATATATATTCCAATGTAGAGGTTGATCAAATTATTAATAATACTAAGGCAGACAGATTTACAAATATTATTCAAGAAAACATAAGTAGTAACCAAATTAATCTTTCACTGTTATAATAATTTATGAACTGTAGACATACTCAACTACGAAAAACACCTAACTGTGAGTAACACATAGACTTGACTAACTAATTAGAATTTAGTAACTCATCCTTTGGCATGGATCATGACTTGAAGTCTATTAAGCATATTTAAAAAGCATTCAAATGAAGTATTTTCCTACTTCTTAGTCATTATTAAATAAAAATTTAATCAAATAAAATGGTTACTAAAATAAGACCTGGCGTTTTTTTTCGGATAATACGGGCAGACTCGTTAATAAGACTGACCTAGCTCACCTTTTACCTTAGATACAGCTAGATTTTAACCAATTCTTCAGAGTTCTTAAGTAAAACTTTTAACAGCTAGCTAACGGCTTCATGAAGAGCCTTTGACGAATACAGGAATAAGGAAAGTTTGCCCAACTTTGCAACTCTTGCGGCCATTAATCTCAATTTTTTATTTATATCATGAAGAAGCAAGTAGTGGTTTCCGATAGTGATCTTTTCATTTAAACGTGAATTACAAAAGATCTAATATATATATATATATGTTTAGCCTTTTCCAAAATGTTCATTTAGACTATACATAAACTGATATTGTACCTGACTCGAATAAATAAATAATGGTGGAAATAAACACGATTTATGTACTTTGATACTATTTCCATAATGGAAAATTTCGGCTGTAGAGACTATGCACCTACAATGAAACCTGTCTAAAAGGCGCTAGGTCAAATTTGAGCCATGTATCCTAGACGTGTAAAAATCCTAAACATATTCGCTCTTATTTTCCATTGAAGCTCAAAACTCTAATTCCCCTGAAATGCACGTAGTTTAATTGCTATTTAATTAATAAAGTTGCAATCCCAAATCTTTAAGACTTAGTACAAATGCTCATCAAGGAGATTGAACAGGATCTATTTTGATTATGTATCGACTGTTTTCGTCCTCCTTAACAAGTCTTTGGCTACGCGTTGTAAATAAATGATGGTAGCCTAACGTCGAGGCTCGCCTACACTTCTCAAAAATGGCAGGACTAACCAACGTATTTTTCAATAAAGGAATCGTCGTGTCACTTAGACAGGATTTACTATAACTATAATCAAAAGTGGTCCGAATTAGGTCATATTTGGAATCATTTTCATCGGTAGGGCATCCCCAATCCATTAACTATAGTAAACAATTGAAATATAGAAATATAAAATAGTAAGGCAAATATAGTCAAAGAAAACATATGTAGAAACTAGATTAACCCCTTAAGCTACGATTTAAGCTCCAACATACTTGGACCAAATGTGATGTTTACATTTGGCTCGAACAATGCATCACGGATCAGGCTCGTAATAATCAGTTTTGGCCTAAATATCCGACCACAAGTCTCACACGTAATTGTAGCTTAAGAGGTTAATCCTTCAATGTCATTTATTAACTGCAGACTTACTTAACAACAGAAAATATCTATTTATGATATAATACATATACTATATTCCTACGAAAATATCGAACGCAGGTAGCTATACTTGATTGTAGCTACAGTACGGATTTAGCGATTCCGAGATACCCGAGCTATAAAGGGGCCAGTGAAAGTCCCAAAGATTATTGGCATCCCTAATAGAGATGCCAGAGAATTATAGAGAGAAATATCTAAGCAAATACAAATGCAAATCAATGTAAAGCAGGAATTAAATGATTCTAAAGAATGAAGAAATACAAGGTTGATACATTAGGTGTTATAGGCAAGTTACACAATTTCGTACTCTTATAAATAAAACTCACTCACTCGCGAAAATATACAGAGTGGCTCACCAGATACTATCAACTCAGTTTACATCAATATTATTACAGGCAGCGAAAAATGTTTCAGGTAGAGTTGAATGGTTTTGAGTGAGACACATTTAGATGATTTTTTGTTGTTGTTTTTTTGTAGATAGACGCGTGGAGGACGTATGAAAACCATTAACGTTTTTTTTTTTAAATGGAATCATATAAAAAACTGATAACATTTGGTTACGATTGTGTGGGATTTAGTGGAGGGGGCGGTTCGAGTTCTTATATCAAGGTAGAAATTCATCATTATATCGAGGAATTACAATACAAAGAAGATGAAACGTATATAATTGAATCAAATAACTGCAATCGATACGCATCGCATTCCACCTAAACTTTCGCACGTAAACTATCTCAGAGAATGGCGTTACTAAAAATAAGGAAATATAAAAGCACTTTAACCCCCTATGGGTCGGATTATTTTTTTCTGCGGACAATTTGCAATTTACTTTTAAATTTAAAGTTGATGGTGCTGCCAACCGTCATCAATGTCTTTATTGGCCATCAGTAAACTGGGGATCTTTATGCAAAATAAAATCTTTGCAAACGTACCTATAGAAATTAAACCTAAATAGAAATTTATTTTCCTCTACAAATATTATAATAGGATGTTTCAATATTTTTGTATATTATTGCATATTGTGTGAATTTTTTTGTTTCCCTGCACATTGTAATTATCAGAGACATATACAGTGAGTAACTTTAATATTCGGAGACTATGAGATTTTTACATTATCACATCATAACTTCGTTTCTAACAAAACAAGCAAAAAACATAATCAAGTATTATATTAACGTAAATGTTTAGTAAACAATAGTGTAAGTTTCATTTACACGACTTACTGTAGTTGTTAAATAACACGATTTCAACAAAACATTGTCTGATTTTCGCGTTACTTTAATATTCAGACACTTTCAGAAACTATTTATTTTGAGGCTAATTTTTATAATAATA
>NW_026533776.1:0-5561 GCF_026225885.1 Hylaeus anthracinus | reverse complement strand
CAATAAAATGTTTAAAAGTTATTTATAAATTTTACTAAAATTGTGGAAAATTTTAGTTTAACTTTAAAATTTTTCTATTACAATGAAAGGATTTAATTGTATTTAAAAATTTTATTTATTTTATTGTGGTTTAAAATAATTAATTATTTTGATTAAATTTATATAAATTTTTAATTGAAATTAGATACTATATTATTTAAAGTTTATAATTAATACAACTGAATGAAAGTTTTATTTAGTAATTAAATCTAATAAGGGTTAATTAGGTGCCAGCAGTAGCGGCTAGACCTGACTTGTAAATTAATTAATAATTAATTAATATTAAATGTTTATTTATAAATTTTTGTAGTTAAAACTAATTTTGGTGAAATAATTAAATAGTTTTTAAATTTAATTATTAAATTTATTTAAATGTATAATTTTAAATTAAAACTAGGATTAGATACCCTATTATATAGAATTTTTAAATTAATTAGTGATTAAATGTAAATCATTAAAATTAAATAATATGGCGGCTTTTTAATTTATTTAGAGGAACTTGTATATTTATTTGATAGTCCACGAAAAGATTTACTAAAATTTGGTTAATGTATTGTTGTTTTAAAAATTTATAAGTATATTATTTTTAATAAATTTGACTAGAATTATTATTCAAATCTAAATATTACATATTTTAGTTTATATGAGTTACATTAAATTTTATTTAATTGAATTGTACTGTTTTTAATTATTACCTAAGATTGGATTTAAAAGTAAATATAATTAATTAATTATATTGAAGTTAATTATATTAAGTGTACAAATCGCCCGTCATTTTTATTTTTTATAATAGAAAAAGTCGTAACATAGTAAAAGTATTGGAAAATGCCTTTGGAAAATTAAAATTTAATATATTTATTAAATTAAATGAATATCATTAATAATTTTATTTAATAAATTTTATTTAATATTGTTAGTTTAGTATATTATATTATTAAAATAAATTTATATGGTTAGGTTTTAGTAAAATTATAAATAAATTGATTAATATATAGATTTTAGTATTGTGAGAGAATTTTAGACTTATTTTATATTATAAATTTATTTTTGTGCCTTTTGTATCAGGATTTATTAAAATTAAATTATTAAATATAGTTATCTCGAAAATAAAAGATTTATTTAAATATTATTTTTTATATGTCATCATAATTTATAATATTAAAATAGAAATGAAAAGTTAGTCGATTTTATTGATATCTAGTTATTTTAAAAATAAATTTAATTTAGATTAATTTATTGATTTATTTTGTTTACAAAAATTAAATTATAAATTTATTAATAAATTATGGGATAACCTGTAATTTTTATATAATCTTTTTTATTTCTTGTAGAATTAATACATTTGTAGATATAAAATTAATTTATTTTAGTAAAAATTTAATAATTTATGCTTTAGTTAGTTAATTATTTAAATTAATATTGATGTATTTATTTATATAAAATAAGATTAAGTAATTATAAGTTAATTGATATAATGATAAAATTAGTATAATTTAATGTAACTTTAATATTTATTAAAAATGAATATTTTTGGAATTAAGCAAAATTTATATTCACCTGTTTATCAAAAACATGTCTTTTTGTTAATAATCTAAAGTCGATTCTGCCCGTTGAAAATTTATTTGAAAGGCTGCAGTATTTTGACTGTACAAAGGTAGCATAATCAATAGTTTTTTAATTGAAAACTAGAATGAAAGAGTTAATGAAATATAAACTTTCTTAATTATTTTTATTGAAATTTTATTTTAAGTTAAAATTCTTAACTGTAATTAAGGGACGAGAAGACCCTGTAGAATTTAATTTATTAAACCCTAGTTTTATTTGTTTAGTTCTAGGGTTTAATAAATTTAATTGGGAGGATTGTTAAATTTAAAAAACTTTAGTATATAATTATCAATAATTTTTGCTTAGATAGATTATTTAATAAATAATGTTAGATAAATTACCTCAGGGATAACAGCGTAATATTTTTGGAAAGATCAAATTTATATAAATGATTACGACCTCGATGTTGAATTAAGATAAATTTTAAGTGCAGTAATTTAATAATTAAGTCTGTTCGACTTTTAAAATCTTACATGATTTGAGTTCAGATCGGCGTGAGCCAGATCGGTTTCTATCTTTAATTAATTTAAATGTTTTTGTACGAAAGGACCGGATGTTTTAAAAATTTTATATATTTTTATAATTATTTTGGCAGAATATAGTGCATTAAATTTAGAATTTAATTATATATACAATAATTTATATAAGTAATAATATATTCACTTGTAAACTATTTTTATATAAATTTTATTTTTTTTGTTTTAATAATATTAATGATATTAGTTAGGGTAGCTTTTTTAACTTTATTTGAACGTAAGGTTTTAGGGTATATTCAAGATCGTAAGGGACCTAATAAATTATCATTAGTTGGATTATTGCAACCATTTAGAGATGTAATTAAATTGCTTAATAAAGAATTTTATTTAATTGAAAAAATTAATTTATATAATTATTTATTTATACCTATAGTAATTTTAATTTTATCTATATTTATTTGGGTAGTTATTCCTTTTTATGTAAATTTGTATCCAATAAATTTAGGTATTTTATATTTATTGAGTATTATATGTTTAGGGGTTTATCCAATTATATTAAGTGGTTGGTCTTCTAACTCTAACTATCCAATACTAGGTTCAATTCGTTCAATTGTTCAATCAATTTCTTATGAAGTAAGATTATTTTTAATACTTTTTTCTCTATTACTAATAATTGAGGGATTTTCATTAAGAGGATTTTATATTTTTCAGATAAATTTATTTTTTGTTATTTATTTGTTTCCTTTATATTTAATATTTTTAGTTAGAATATTAATTGAATTGAATCGAACTCCTTTTGATTTAGTTGAAGGAGAATCTGAATTAGTTTCTGGATTTAATACAGAGTATTATGGAGGTGAGTTTGCTTTAATTTTTATAGCAGAATATTTAAGAATTGTTTTTGTAAGAAATTTAATTACTTTATTATTTTTTGGGTTTAACTTTTTTTCTTTAAATTTTATTTTAACTTATATGTTTCATGTTTTTTTTGTAATTTGAATTCGAGGGGTTTTACCCCGCGTTCGGTATGATAAAATAATGTTTATGTGTTGGAAAAAGTTTTTATCAATGTCTTTAATTTATTTGATTTTTATTTATGGAATTAAAGAATTAATTATAATATTAAGTTAATAGAATTTAATTTCTAACTTATATTTTCAAAATATATGCTTATACAAGCTCATTAACTAATTATAAAATATTAATTTATCCCAGTAATAATTTAATACGGGGGTGATAAAAAAGTATGAAAAATAAATAATGGTAAAAAATTGCCTGATTTCAGTATAGGGATATTCAATTATTTGCCCTCCTAATCATGTTAGTAAAATAAATGTATTAGCGAATATTCAGAATGTGATTTGACTTAAAGGATAGAATATATTTGTTTTAATTTTATGAACTCTAGAAGTTGAAGGAAGAATTAAAAGGATTGCAATTGATAAAAATAATATAATTACTCCTCCTAATTTGTTAGGAATACCTCGTAAAATTGAATAAGCGAATAGGAAATATCATTCTGGTTTAATGTGTTCAGGGGTAGCTATAGAGTTGGCAGAGATGAAGTTGTCAGGGTCACCTAAGTAGTAAGGTGCTTGTATAATAATAATTCAATGAATTATTATAACAACCATAAATCAAAGAATATCTTTTAAAGTATAATAAGGGTGAAAATAAATTTTGTAAAGATTAGAATCTAACCCTATTGGGTTATTAGAACCTGTTATATGGAGATAAACTAAATGAATAAAAACTAAAATTACAATAATTATGGGGAAGATAAAATGAAATGAATAAAATCGGTTTAATGTAGCATTATTAATTGAAAATCCCCCTCAAATCCATTCTACTATGGGTTGTCCAATGTAAGGAATTGCAGATAATAAATTTGTAATAACTGTTGCACCTCAAAATGATATTTGACCTCAAGGTAGTACGTAACCTAAGAAGGCTGTAGCTATAGATATTAATAAAGTTACAACTCCAATGTATCAAACAATATAAAATTTAAATGAGTTATAATAAATTCCTCGACCTACATGAATATATATTAAAATAAAAAATATTGATGCTCCATTTATATGAATTAATCGAATTAGTCACCCAAATCTTACATTTTTTATGATATGAATAACTCTATCAAATGCGTAATAAATATTTGGACAATAATGGATAGATAATAAAATTCCTGATACTAGTTGAATTAGTAAATATAAACCTAAGAGTGACCCATAGTTTCAAAATAATCTAATATTTAATGGTGTTGGTAATTTAACTAAGGAAGAATTTAGAGTTTTTAAAATAGGATCTTTTAACATGATATTAGTTTTTTATTTTTCGTAAAGGTTTGAATTTTAATGAACATATTTTTATAGATAATGTTAATGAATAAAATAAATAAATAATTCTTAGATAAGTTAATAGATTATACGGATATTTATAAATTAAGTGAATATTAGAATAATTATAATAAAATTCATTATTATCAATAACTCTATCAAATTTAATTATAAAAAGTGTAATTAATAGATTTAATAAGATTAAACCAATAAGAAATGTTTTTTCTTTGTTGTTTACTTTTATTTTATAATTATTAATGAATCTTGTAAAGTATAGGAATATAATTATTACTCCTCCTACTATAGAAATAAAAATTATTAATAAGTACATTGGTATTTTTGAAATATAAAAATTTAATATTAAGATTAATGTTATATTACTAATTAATAAAATTATTAGATTTAGTGGGTGAAAATTTATTATAACAATAGGGGTTAATAGTAGTATAAAAATGGATATAATAATTACTCATTTAATAATTCAAGTTATCATTCAAAAAATAGTTTAAATAAAACATTAATTTTGGAGATTAAATTTAATTTTATGAATTTTTTTTGAAAATTATTATATGTTATTATTTAAATTTATAGTTAAATGTGTTATTATCTTTAATTTACAAAATTAACGTTTTTATTAAACTATAACTAATTTTATTTCACAAGTAATTTTAATTTTTAAATTTATAAACTTTAATTATTTAATATTAATATTAATTTTAATTATTTTTATAATTTATAAATTTAATGTTTTTTTTTTAATATTTATAATTTGTATAGAATTTCTGGTTTTAATTAATTTATCTGTTTTATTAAATTATCAATTAAGATATATAAATGATTGATTATTTTTATATTACTTAATTTTTGCTGTAAGAGAAAGAGTTATTGGAATAACTTTAATAATTTGTATAGTAAATGTTTATGGTAATCAGAATATAAGAGTGTTAAATTTAAGATATTAATAAATTTATGACATTTTTTTTAATCGCTTTATATTTTATTGTAATAATTTATTTAACCAATGGAATAAAAGTTTTATTGGGAAACTTAGTTATTTTTTTTAATATATATTTATTATTAAAGTATGATTTTTTTGTCGAAT
>NW_026533775.1:0-3462 GCF_026225885.1 Hylaeus anthracinus | reverse complement strand
GCAAAGGAAATTGTTGTTCAGAATCGTCTCAGCTACCCCCCATTTCCAGCTCCTCCCCGACTTTTGGAACACCCTGTATAGTGACTCGCATTAATATTCGGATACTTTTTAAAATACAATTCCTTCTTTTGAAATTGGTCTAAATTACTTGAACTTTTTTTTGAAAAGTTAGAAGAATTAATTTACTAGGTAATTCTGAATAGTTCCAAATATTACATACGTATCACATCTCATATGTACAAAAAATATTGTATTCCTAATATGGAATAAACATTTTGTTTTACATGTTCAAACATATATTCTGTTGCGAATATTAGATAAATATGTGTTTTATCTGTGGAAAAAAATATTCTGTTGCGAATATTAAATAATGATTGTATACCCAGATAGCACAGGAACAGGAACGTCTTATGTACGTCCATGGAACGTCCGGTGCTGGATATTCCCAGAACGTTTTCTGTACGTTCTCTGTACGTCCATGGGACGTCCGGTGCTATCTGGGATAAGAATATTAATTTATAATTGTAAATAGTGTATTTTATATTCGGAAAAAATATTCTATTCTACATATTGAATAAATATTATATTATAAATAATATTAATAAATAATATTTATTTTGTTTAAAAAAAAGTATTTTTCCTAAATCTAGAAAGTTCAGAGCGGACATCCCTGGGACGTACAAAATTTAAGTCCCATGGACGTTCGTAGGACGTTCCGGGTGGATGTCCTTGGGATGTACAGAATTTAGGTCCCATGGACGTTCGCAGGACGTTCCGGCCGGACATCCCTAGGACGTACAAAATTTACGTCCTATGGACGTCCTAAGGACGTCCGACAACGGACGTCGGACGTTTGGACGTAAAATGGACATAAAATGGACGTCCATGGGACGTCCGGTGCTATCTGGGTTTTTTTTTTAAATTGGGTGGGGTATTTTCACTATTGCAGTATTGTAGCTAATAAAAAAAAACAAATTCAAACATTTATATTATATTGACCTTCAGATGACATTCTGATATTTTTACATAGAGTAGTTTTACAGAAACGATACTCTCGTCGGTACCTTTGATGTCATGTTCCTGTATTTTCAGATTAGGGGGTAAGCTTCCAAAACCCCCTAAGCTCCCCTGAACTAGAGTAATTTACGATCTTCTTATGAAGTTAAAGTGCCTTCATACGAAATTTCACAAAATAATTAACAAAGCACTGAACCATTTCATTAGCAAATTATGGATAATAATGAATCATTCACAGTATTTTACACCAAAGGGTGTGTATCAACTTCTATGCACGTAGGCTCTGTGATAGTGGAATCGATTATTATTCTGCCTACCAGGTGGGTGAAAGATTCAAAACTACATTTAATGCATCCAGTTGTCATAATCAATATTCAAGAATTACTCTTTCAAGTTATAAATATTTTAATCTGAAATATAGAGTAATTTTGTAGTACAAGTACATATACATTTTTCTATTAAGACGAATTTAAAATTATTAGATTATTTATCTCAGGTAATTTATCGTAGGAGGCTCCCATATTTGTTTAGAAATACCCAGTATATTAGAACCAATTTTTCCTCGTGTAATAAGCAATATTTTCGACTGTAAAAAGCAATATTATAGAACTAATACCTGTTGAGGCTTATCGGTAAGGTTTATTCAGTAGAATCTGTCTTAGAGATGACACTATTAATCATTTGATTAATTAGATCCTGTTCAAACGATTAATAGTGTCACCTCTAGGGGAAGAACTATTAGTTAACCCTTACTAATGAGTCTAACTAGCAGATACACGACAACATCCTACACTATTGCTTCTTGTACTTATACAATTAATATTCCTAAATCACGAACTGTTTATTATAGCACAGAAATCTATTTTGTCCAGATTTGAAGTTTTCATAAATAGTCCATTTGGCTTATCATTCGATACCATCTGCGTACATTCAATTTGTTAAGAGGTCTTTTAGATACATATTCAGACTACTAAAAATATTTGCCACTGTTGTATATTACAGGATCATGCAATTCAACGACTGACTCGCTTGGTGCGTTCAGGATAAAAGGCTCTGTAGGGTAAAAGGTTGCTTAAATTGGACCATTTTCGACATTCCCTCAAATTACGTTCACTAAAAATATAACATCCCGAGATACGTTCATTTGCAGACTAAAGTGGAACATTCTGTATAACCACATTGTGAAATATATAGATTTCAATTCCCCTGGTCGCCGCGCGCCGTAACGAAAACTCACATGGGGATCGTAAAATTGCTTTACTTTGCAATATTGCAAATGAGTCTAGTATCGATCTCCTTTGTTCTATGATGTTTTTTTATTATTACTAAGTGTAACTGTGTGATCAGATAAGAATATATTTAAAAGCAAAACACAGATTCTCGTGCTTCTCTCTCTTGTGGTTTTAAAATCTTTGGATAGAAATTGTCACTTTTTAACTTCCCGATTTATAGGGAAGTTATTGTATTTGCCCCTAAAATGATAAATCGATTTTTTAGCAGATCCCCATGTTTCAAGGTCATTGGAGTAATTTTAGCCTATTTTTGACAAATTGTTCGCGCCCGCGTGCGCGTGTGTGTGTATGCGCGTATGTATGGGCGTATATACAGGGTGTAGCAGGACGGGTGGTATAACCCAACAGTGGGTGATACTACATGTAAAAATAAGTCAAAAAAAAGGAATAACATTTTAAATTCTATGCAGTACTCGTGGCACTGGACCGCCTGTAGGCTTAGATATGTATTATAAATAAGAAATGTTAATGTTTATTAGTTTTATTGTCATTACTAACGATAATTAGATAACATTATTGAATAAACTGTTCAAAGTGCTGTCTTTGTTGACGCGTACATATCATTGCTCGCCTTATTAGTGAGTCATGAACTTGTAGCGAACAATGGCTCGGGGAGACAGTCCAGTGCCACGCGTACTGCATAGAATTTTCAAACTCGATTTTCTCGAAAACGAAGAGTCAAACGAAAAAAATGTTATTCCTTTTTTTCGAATTATTTTTACATGTAGTATCACCCCCTGTTGGGTTGTACCACCCGTCCTGCTACACCCTGTATGTACGTATGTAAATAAATTTTTCCTTAACGTTTTCGAAAAAACTAATAGCGAAATCAAAATGATCGATGCTGCAATCGATGTGTATTAATCTAATTAACTCAATCAATATAACTTAGAGCTGATTAGATTTTGTTCTAATTCAGTCCAGTAGTTTTTTAGTTTTTTTAAGAAAACTTAACTCAATAACGAAATCTAGATGGGAGAATATAAATTTATGAGCGAATAACTAAACGGAAATAATATATATACATATATTACTATTATTACATTTGATGCATATGTACATATAACACATGTACAGGGTGTCCCAGCCTTAGTGATACAGCGCTATAACTCCAAAACTATCGGCTGAATGCAAAATTTCAAATATGGAAATT
>NW_026533774.1:0-2077 GCF_026225885.1 Hylaeus anthracinus | reverse complement strand
GATACGTCAGTGATTCCCATATATGGAAATTTGGCGGTTGAGATTTTTGTTACTCAGAAGTGAACATCTGTGGGGCTTTAGGGAAAGTTTAGATAAAGGGTTACCCACGCAACGCGAGTTAAAAGATGATTCTGGGAAAATTATGGTACAGCTGCAGGGTGCACTTCGGTAAGACCAGACTCCACATTCCAAGGGCTAGATAAAATAAATGAACGCGAGCTCCGAAAAGAACGGGTGTGCATACGTAACAATGTTATAAACAAATTATTTTTTTTACGAAATTTAGGGTCTGATTTTATATGCAAATAGAAAATATGAAACTTTTTCTTAAAAAGATTTCTTCTATCTATGACAGTTTCGGAGATAGCATATTCCAGCTAGAACTTTAGGGGATCGTTTCACCTCCTACATATGAAACAGGGAGATAATGCAAAAATGCGTATATTTTATTTTTCGCTCCTTTAAAACATATCCAAAAATCAAAACAATTGGAGGCGGATGCCTAAAAAACATTCCTTGTGAGAGTCGAGGTGATCGTAAAAAATTTAAATGCCTACTAATCTGTGAAACAATAATGCGATTATGCAACAGCCCCGGATGTATTCAAGCTTTCTCTTTCAAATGAGCCCTTATTCAGCCCAAAATATGCTAATATAAGGGCGAAAAGCGAAAAATCGTAAAGGCATTTCCAAAATCGAGTTCCGCCATTTTGTGGATAATAGTAGAGCAAGTCACGTACCAAACTTAGTTCAGGAAATCGGTATGAGATGGCGGTTACTGAGGACGAATGCTAACGTGAATATCGATACATTGCGACGTTGTCATTCTGGCATAACAGCGTCTATCCTCTCCTCACGCTGCGTTATTGCCATTTTACTGAAATCGAAATATTCTTACATTTGCCGACGTCGACAGAGCATAGGAACAGAGAGCGGAAAAAGAGTAAAAGTAAACATTTACAAGCCTAGTATCATAACCAATTGTCATAACAATATCGTGTCTGGTCTCATTTTAATCAGGAAAACCTCACCAATATGTTAGTGAAATTTGTATTAAAAAAAAATTAACAATAAAAAAAGTTAGTTTGTCGCATTATTGTTTCACAGATTAGTAGGCGTTTAAATTATTACGATCACCAAGACTCTCACAAGGAATGTTTTTTAGGTATCCACCTCCAATTGTTTTGATTTTTGGATATGTTTTAAAGGAGCGAAAAGTAAAATATACGTATTTTTTTATTTTCTCCCTGTTTCATATTTAGGAGGTGAAATGACCCCCTAAAGTTTCAGCTGCAATAGGCTATCTCCGAAACTATCATAAATAGAAGAAAACTTTTTAAGAAAAAGTTTCATATTTTCTATTTGCATATAAAATCTGACCCTAAATTTTGTAAAAAAAATAATTTGTTTATAACATTATTTTAAAAGTAATTACAGTTTATATAATGACTAAGAAGAACATTTTTTCTGAATCTATTGATGAATCGTATACTGTGTTTGCCTCTTACATTTTTGCGCATTAATATTATACCTATGTATTGTATGCATCGCGCAGATACGCCGCGCTGTGTCGCGATCATGTCAGATATAGACGTACGATCGTTATCTTTGTTATAGGTTATAGCTATTGTTTTTCGCAAATAATACCCATATATAATCAGGTACATGTTATACATCAATAGATTCAGGAAAAAAATATGTTCGTTTTTATTATTCTATAAACTGCGATTACTTTTAAAATAATGTTAGGAACAAATTCTTTATTTTAAAGAAATTATTTTTTTTACAAAATTTTGGGTCAGATTTTATATGCAGATAGAAACCAATGAAACTTTTTCTTAAAAAGATTTCTTCTATCTATGACAGTTTCGGAGATAACATATTCCAGCTAGAACTTTATATCATTTCACTCCCTAAATACGAAAACGGGACAAAATAAAAAGTAGGTATATCTTATTTTTCGGCCCTTCAAAACATATCCAAAAATCAAAACAATCGGAGGCAGACACCTAAAAAACATTCCTTATCAGTCTCTCTTTCTTCTTCATCAAACTGTCTTTTTCTACTTCGTCGATGCT
>NW_026533773.1:0-7399 GCF_026225885.1 Hylaeus anthracinus | reverse complement strand
AAAAATTTATACAATTATTCATTAGTGATACATTCTTTTACTTTTACTTATATTGTGTCAAATAATTGCCTTATATATTTTCTTTTCTTGTTCAATAAGAGAAAAAGGAAATGGCATCTTTTTGATGAAATAAATAAAGCATTCTTTTAGAATGTCTGTACATCATAATATACGTGTAAGTTATGTATTTTACATATATATATGTGCGTGCGTGCGTGCGTGCGTGCGTGTAAGGCTAGGACGTAACACCTCCCTCCCGGGGAAAATAAATTTTGAGCTAGACGTCCAGAATTTATTTGTTTTTAGTCGGTAATAACTTTTTATGGCATTTGCTCATTTCCATCGAAAAAGTTACGGAGTTTTTGGATTTTAACGGTCCGAACGTGCGATTCGGTATTTTCTTCATGGGTCCGTTGAATGTTGTCGCCTGCTTCCGCCATTGGTGTTGAAGTTTCAGCTGCTGATGTTGTTTGGTTCTTGAGATGGACCAGTAGGTTGGTGATTGACGAAAAGATGGCTCCGAATATGTGGAGACCGCATCCGTAAACTGAGTGTAAAGTGTATCGGTTAACAATTACACTTATTATTCCTTTAAGAAGTTTGAATGTAATGACGATCCCAATCAGGGCTGCGCTTATTGATCCGAACTCTATGAATCCATTCAACATTTTGCTCATGGTAGATTTAGCGATCTTCTGTAGTGCGTTTTCGTCTAAGAGACCTTCTAATGGTATAGGATTCGATGCAGTACCGGTTGAAGCTATGTTTCTTACTATTTCATAAATAACCGCTGGTTTTTCAGCTGGGAACATAATATGGTTTCTGAGTTTGTCAAGATCGTTCTCCGAATATATTCCACTTGTGGCAAGCGAATTTGGTGTGAGGTACTTCCAGTTTAGTTGCGAGATTGGCTTGGTCTTTTACGGTGTTTCGGCGATCATCAGTAGAGGGGTGAGCTTAATCCATTGCTCATCCACATGGTATACTGTAGGTAGTAGAGAATTGCATTGTTTCTTAGTGCTGAAGCGTGTCAAGATCCTTGTTTTTGGTGTGATGAAATAGCTTTGATTATTGTGTAACACCGGGAGTTCGTTGTAGCACTCTTATGTTTTTCTAATTTTCACCACCGTTAGTACGCACTGTAATATATGTATAAACTCTCCGGAGTTTACTGCAATGAATCCGGGTTGTTTCGTGACGATATAGGCGAATTCTTCCGGGACTAGTGTGATTAGAGACAGTGCATTGCGGAGTATCTGATTCTCAGCTTCACATTTTTGCAAAATTATGTTTTTGTATAGATTTGTCATCTGGTTACGAATATGCTTTTCTACATAAATGAATTTTGAGTTCACGTAAGTGAAGATATCTAAGTTGTCGACAGGAATAGGTTTCTTCTTGATGATTTGACTGCCTGCTTGTGTTTCAATAATAAACAATCGAGGGTGCTCTGTCGCTACGATGGAGTAACCACATTTATGGTGTTCAGTGGTTTTTGCTAAGGCGAATGTTATTTCGTCAGTTGTCAGGCTGTAGATTATCGGATGTTGACTTAGGATTGATGGTTCTTCGGCTTTTTCCGCCGATCCTTCGTATAGCCGGCGTCAAAGTCAATACAGCTTCCTCGGCTAAGTTCGCATGTTGTTCCGGAAGGTAGGATTATCCTGTTTGATGATAATTTCACACGGGTTATTTGTGTTTTCACTTTGATATGTACTGTGGCCTGGACGAACACGTTCGTCCAAGCTCCGTATGGGTCAGAATATGTAGTTCCAGAGCAGGTTCCGTCGGGTCCAATAGATCCAGCTAAGGTAATCGATCTATGTGTTGTCTGATTAGGTGAAATTTCTGTAATTAATGTGTTGCCAAATGTTAGCGTTCCGTCTTGATGCAGTCTGCGGCATGTTTCGCGACTCGTTTCATGTAAGTACTCGGCAAGCCTATTTAGTACAGCTGATAGGTGTGAATGCATTCCACAATAATTGACAATTCTATGTATATTAATTTGGCACTGTTGGATCTCTATATGTTCTTATTCAGCCAGTTGCAAGAGTTGGATGTACGTCGTAGTGATCTTGATTTCTGGTCCAGGAATTTTACATTCCTCGAGATCGAGTAATGACACTGTAGTATGATTTGCGGATGGGCCTCCACAATCGAAGTCAATCAGTCCGTCCGTTGGTATCCATAGAACTGCTATGATGATGGCGAAGACGGCAATATTCATCTTTAGAAATAAATAAAATCTACTTCGCACGCTTACATTTATTCATGTGAACTATTTTGATTTTGTTACCGATTTTTAATTTAATATTGGTCGGAGGCAACACGTCTAGAATTTGATAAGGACCGCTGTACTGGTTTTCCATTTTACCGGTGGGTTCCTTGAGGAGGTATACCCAGTCGTCTGGTGCAAAGTTTTGTATGTTTAATCTACAATCGTAATATCGTTTAGATTTTTCCTTGGCCCTTATTAAATTCTGGCGGGCCTGGGTTTGAACCTCGTTCAAGACATTGAAAAGGTCTTTAAGATAGTCGATATACGTTAGAGCGTCGCGTTCGTCCAGATCAGGCTCGTCTGTTGGGACGCGTGCTGTACTTCCAAAGACTAATTCGTGTGGCGTATAGTTAGTTGCTTCATGTGTGCTGGTGTTGTATGATAGCATTGCTAAATCTAGCCACGTGTCCCAGTCACGACCCTGGTCTGTTTGAACTTTACTCTGCCAAAACGTGATGTGATCTTTCTAGTGATCCATTTGATTGTGGTCTATACGCGGTTATTCTTAACTGTTTGATGTTAAATCTTTTGGCTACGCTTTTCATCACAGAAGATATTAAGTTGGCCCCTTGGTCGGTAAGAATAGCCTTAGGGGTTCCAAACACACATATTAATCTCTTTAATATCGAGTCGGCTATAGTTATCGCTTTAGTATCTCGTAATGGTACGGCTAATGAATATTTAGTGAGGAGATCTTGTATGGTTAATATATATACGTTTCCGTTAGTAGTGATTGGAAGTGGTCCCATTACATCTATAGCTACTTTATCGAAAGCACGCGCTGGCGTATCTGTAATTACCATTGGTTGCTTAGTTTTGACGCGTGTTAGTTTTTTCAATTGACAAGTCTTACACGACCGAATGTATTCTTGAATTTGCATCTTCATATTTGGCCAGATATACTTTTGTTTAACTCTGGTTAGAGTTTTCGTCACTCCTTTATGACCATTTATAACTGAGTCGTGTACGTTCGCGATGATGGATGATCGTTCTGCTATTGGAGGAACTGTAATTTCATTAGTACAATAGGTAACAGTAATTTTGTAGTCGTCAAATAATTCTTTTAAATTTTTGTCAAAGAAATGTCAGGAAAAGTCTCCTAACGGATCCATTCTTTGCACTGAGAAACTACAGAGATTTAATTCATCCAATACAGATCGCATCATTTGTAAGCCTGCAAGAATTTGTGTTTTAGTGAGAGGAGCCGTGAGCCGTTCTTGGATAGGGATAGTAATCAAATATTTCTTATTTAACATTCGAACATTAGGACAGTTCAGATGATATCTGAAGGGTTGGGGAGCAGTCCTAATTTTTGTAACTCCTTAGCTCCGTTACATGTTGGTTGACCTTGATAGGTAATGAAAGTAACGATGTTGTCCTTCTGCAGTGTCAGCGAGTTTTTTGTTTTATTAATACGGAGGAATTGGAACCTCGGCTCCTTGTCTATTATGTCTTCTTCCCCTTCAAGTTCATTTTCGGTTATGATTTCTTCTTCTTCGTTTTCTGATGAGGTGTATGAGCATTCAGAATCCGAATCTATTGCAGTTGGTATCGGTGATTGGTTGTAACTTTGATCCCTTGACGTAGACGGTTGGTTTTCCTTTTCTATGGGCAGTTCAATTGTTTTTCTTTCCTTTTTAGGCGGTTCTTCGGCGGTTGCAGATTCAAGATGTTTACGTTTCTTAGTTAGTGGTTCCATTAAAGTGTTATAGTCTTCTAACGAAGAAGTGTTCAACGGTAGTATTTTTACTGTGTCGTTTCAACTTCCACTTCCAGATTCTTGAAGTTGGGTCTTTAATATTATTGAGCCACACCAAAGGCTTATGATCTGTGACAATTTTAAATTTTCGACCGTATAGATATGGTCTAAAGTGAGTGATGCAATATACTACAGCGAGGCATTCCTTTTCTATAGTACTATATTTTTGTTCATGGGAATTTAATATGCGCGACGTATATGCTATCGGAAGGTCCTTTCCTATTTCTCCTTGACTAAGGATTCCCCCTATGGCATATCCCGAGGCATCCGTGGTTAATATAAATGGTTTGGTGAAATCAGGAAACTGTAATATCGGTTCTTCGCATAGAAATTTTTTTAGAATTTCGAAAGCCTCTTGTTGATCGGTATTCCAAATAAAAGGTTTATTTTTTTTCAACAAATCCGTGAGTGGTTTGGCGATTTTAGAATAATTCCTCACAAAACGTCTGTAATAGCCTGTAAGTTCCAGAAATTGTTTGACATTTTTTTGAGGTTTTCGGTGTTGGGAATTTCTTTACAGCTTCTAGTTTTCTATGATCGGGTTGAACTCCGTTCTCACTTAGTACGTGTCCTAAATACGCAACTTCTTTTCTCAGAAACTCGCACTTGTCTGGCTGCAATTTCACGTTTCCTTCCTTTAGTCTTTCCATCAATCTGGTGAATTTAGTTCGGTGTTTTACTAGTGAAGAGGCATAAATTACAAAATCGTCCATGTAAATGAACAGTTCCCATCCTTGTAAGCCGGATAATAGATTATTCATATATCGCTGAAATGTTGCAGGCGCGTTTTTTAGTCCAAATGGCATTCTAGTAAACTCGTAGTGCCCGTATCGCGTTGAGAAGGCGGTTTTTGGTGCATCTGTTTCTTTCATTGGTATCTGGTGGAAACCGAATGCGAGGTCTAATATGCTGAAATATTTAGCTGATCCTACTTGGTCTAGAATTTCTGTGATATTCGATAAAGGGTAAGCATCGCCTATGGTTTTTTCGTTCAATTTTCGATAATCGATTACTACTTTCCATTTTTTTTTCCAGCCGAATCGGGTTTTTTTAGAACAATCCATATCGGAGAATTATATGGCGACATGGATGGTTTTACAATTCCATCCCTAAAGAGTTCGTCAATCTGTTTGTTGATTTTTTCTTTGTGTACAGGCGAAAATCTATATTGTTTCGAGTTAATGGGAATGTTATCTGTAGTCTCTATTCCATGAGCTATTCCTTTCGCGTGGGACAATGGTTCTCCCTTCAAGTAAAAACATTCTGAGTAGTTTTTTTATGAGTTCGATGACGTGTTCCTTTTCTTCTGCGTTGAGGTGTTCTAACCTCAATTGATTAATAATTGTATTTATTCTTTCGATGCTTGCGTTGCACATGTTATCGTTTTTGGACCCAGTTTCTTTGGGTGTGGTGAAAGGTAATGATTGTACCACTGGTATTTCAATTTCACTGTCTCTTAATGAAGTGTTATAGCACATGGCCATTGCTCGGCCTTTATTATTAGTAATGGCGCATCGGCCTAGAAATATTCCCTTTCGTAAGGTAGTTAATTCAACGTATCCCGTCTCATAATTGTCATGTGTAAGAAATAAACATATTGGAGTTATAGATCTGGCTCGTACGATAAGTTTAGTAGGTTTGAAGAATGGAATTGTCCACTGATTCCATTTGAGAATCTGTTTGGCATAGTCTATTTTGGCTGAGTTACTGTTTAGAAATTCGGCTCTTAAGATCCCGTCGTGGGGAATATTAAAATCGTCGTTTATAACATAGAATGGGACTGAATACCCGTGTGTGTATAAGATTACTCGGCCTTGCGTTGGGGCTAACCCTCGCCCAATTCCTCTAAGGTTTGGACATACGCTGGTGTCAAGTTTTAGCGAAGAAGGAAACACCGATTTCTTTATTAAGTTCACTTCAGCTCCTGAGTCTATCATAAAAACACATTGGTTGCCAGAGTCATCGACGGTAAGTTTAATAGTGGGTACTGAGTTTTCATTATTAAATAGATTTATATTTCGAATAGGTCGTTCAATAGACCTTTCTCGTCTTCCAATTCGTATTCCTTGTTGTTCATAGCAGTTTCCGTCATTGAATTCGTTATCATGGTGTGTTCCGCTGTTTTTGGTTGTAATGGGCCCTGCCCAGCGCGGTACTGAGGCGGGCCGTTGGCTTTTCCCTGTTTAGTATAACCGATTCCCTTTTTATTGTTTTTTAGTACTACTTCGTCATCTAAATTTTGATATCCTTCTATGCGTAGTCTAGTTGCTATTTCAGGTAGGAGGCCTTGGACGAAGGCTTCTAGTGTCCTTTTGTACTTCATGTTCTGTGCGTTCATCTAACATGCCGTACCTCTGCTGATCCCCGTCTAGGATTAGGTTTCTTAGCTCTTGGATTTTGATGGCGTAGTCTAGTACTGATTGGTGCGGAGCTTGAAACGATCGGCTTAATTCGCCTCTATAGAAATTCGCGCTTTTAACAGTCGTCGCATCTTGTCACATAACTCGGTTACTGTTTTAAATTGCGATCTCCCGATTATTCTGTATGTCGGACCTCGTAATTTATTAAGGATTGTTCTAATTAAAAGTGGCTCGTCGCCAGGAATTAAATAATCACACGCGCGAAAACATGATTCACAAAACGGAATCACCATAGCTCTGGTGCCATCGAAATTTTGTATTCCATCTGCGGCTTCTTTGACTCGACGGTGTATACCAGATGAGTTGGAATTTAACGGCATAAGGACTGTTAAGTGCCCCTGAGAGTCTGCAGTGTCTTCGTAAGCGAGACTATCGTGGCTAGTTGAACGTTCTTGTGCGACAGGTCGATTTTTTAATTCCTTAATTTCGATAACTAATTGTGCTATTAATGATTTTAATTGGTCTTGTTCTTTTAGAATTTCAGTTTGTTCTTGTAGAATGTTGGTTCTCACTTGATCCATTCTAACTTGTCGCTCATGCATCTGTTTTTCTAAGTTAAGTCTGTCTGTTTCTATTTGCTTTTCCTGTCTTCGAACCCTTTCATCCCGTTGAGCCAAAAGTTCTGCCATTCTTTCCAAATCATCTACCATACAGTGTGCTGGAGTATTAGCACTAGAGCGTGTTTATACGCCGTCTTTGGAACTCATTCTGAATTTATTTTAGTATAAGTTATTGTCGAACGGAATAATTTAAATCGTGATTGTTGGCGAAGGGTTTAAACTTACGCGGATACCAGTATTAATGAGTGTAAATTTTAGCAACTCCCATCAGTATAGTGTGTTTTACATTTAAAATTTTAGCCATCCCACCGCTGTCACCAATTTTTTCTTGTCAAGTCTTGTTTCAGATCAAAATGCCGAAGCTGTGCGACAGGAAGACCCG
>NW_026533772.1:0-3352 GCF_026225885.1 Hylaeus anthracinus | reverse complement strand
AGCGGCCGCGGTAGCGAAGGCTACGCGCTAGGCGGCAGCGTCAATGTTCTTCGATGCACGTCGAGTCACTTGTTCGCGTACAAGCGCGGCCGCCAGCGCGTAGCCTTCGCTACCGCGGCCGCTCCAACGGTCTACGCGCGCTCTGATTGGTCGGGGTTTTCGCTTAATATCTCCTTAACGAAGCCCCATCCGACATTTTTGCAAAGGAAATTGTTGTTCAGAATCGTCTCAGCTACCCCCCATTTCCGGCTCCTCCCCGACTTTTGAGACACCCTGTATAGTGATAACAGTGATATAGCGAGACAAAAGATTTTATATTTCAAGATATTATTGAACACTTTCTGTTTTCAATGTTATTTGACCTAAAAGAAATACAGTATTCTTTGGTTTTTTTTTTCTAATTCGTCCTTTTGTTAATCAAACTTTTATACATCAGAATGAATATCTTTAAAAGTACAAATATAGTATTTTAAATGCAAAAAAGAAATATTAAGGCAATCTACAGTTATTTGTAACCTGACATGGTACTATAATAAAAACTACTCTTGAAACCAACATTTCCTTTAATTATTTCAATATTACTCCACGTTAACCAAATATAGAATTCATTTAATTTTTTGTTCTAAGCCATTTTTCTTTTAATCAAGCTTTCTCAGAAATAAATATGAAAACAATCTACACTTATTTACGACCTGACATCGTATTGCAGTTTATGTATACCAAGGTATAAAAAGGAATTACTGATAGATATACGTAGAATTTTCCGCTCTTCCCGAATCCGAGATCAAAAATAGGAGTTTCTATTTAAAATAACAAAGTTGACCTTTACATGACCTTGAAAGTGACCTCCAAGGTCAAAAGCAATGTCACGAGAATATTTCTCCCTCGGAATTGAACAACTTTTGCTCGAAACATTTTTCGCTAACTGCTATAGTTTCCAAGAAATTCTACTGGGAATTTAAAATGGCCCATCCTGTACATATACAGGGTGTCCCAAAAATGTTGTAACACCTTCAATATTTCTCCCTCGAAATTGAGCAACTTTTGCTCGAAACGTTTTTCGCTAACTCTTATAGTTTATGGGAAATTCTACTGGGGAATTTAAAATGGTCCACCCTGTATACAGGCTGTCCCAAAAATGTTGGAAGTCGTTGAAAGAGGTGGTTCGGGAGGTGATTTCAAATAACGTTTTCCTTAACGATAATGCTGTCCGAGGCTTCGTTGAGGAAATATTAACAAAAACCCCCGGACCAATCAGAGCGCGGGAATGCCAGTGAAGCTCCCGCTGATTGGTACGGGGTTTTCTGTTAATATCTCCTCAACGAAGCCTCGGACAATATTTTCGCTAAGGAAAAAGTTGTTTTAAATCACCCCCCGAACCACCCCTTTCAAGGTGTTACAACATTTTTGGGACACCCTGTATATACAGGGTAGAGGTGATTTGTAACAACTTTTTCTTGAGCGAAAATTTTCTCCGAGGCTTCGTTGAGGAGATATTAACGGAAAACCCCGGACCAATCAGAGCGCGCGTAAGCCGTTGGAGCGGCCGCGGTAGGCGTGGACTACGCGCTAGGCCACCGTCCTCCGCTGGCATACTGGCGCTCCGATTGGTACGGGGTTTTCTGTTAATATCTCCTCAACGAAGCCTCGGACAATATTTTCGCTAAGAAAAAGATACGCGGTAGCGCCACGTTATATACAGGGTGGCTTTATAATTTTTCATGTACTTGGCGTCGAGACGCTACCGCGTCTCTACATGAAAAAAGTTTCAGGTTAGGTTGCAATCGCAGTTTTACGAGTAAAAGATACGCGGTAGCGCCACGTTATATACAGGGTGACTTTATAATTTTTCATGTATTTGGCGTCGAGACGCTACCGCGTCTCTAGATGAAAGAAGTTTCAGGTTAGGTTGGAATGGACCATCTCTCCTGTAAAAGATACGTGGTAACTCCAACGCCATATATACGCGGTGACGGATAATTTTTCATGTACTTGGCGCCGAGACGCTACCGCGTCTCTAGACATTTTTATAAAATGGTATCAATACAACTTTTTCAAATTTTCTCGATCTAACCTTACGTGATACTAAATTTACACCTCGAAAATTATTGTATTCTCTGAATAATACTTAACCCCAAAATGTTTATTATCACAGCTAATTTCAAGTTACTACAGTTAACAATAAACAACTGACAAATGGTTATAGGAGGCCACTTTCAAACTAATCGATTCATATATCTACTACAGTTAAACTATGTTTATAAAAAAATAACTTTTTCATGATACTATGAAAAATTATATGTCGTATACAGGGTGTCCGAAAAGTCGGGGAGGAGCCGGAAATGGAGGGTAGCTGAGACGATTCTGAACAACAATTTCCTTTGCAAAAATGTCGGATGGGGCTTCGTTAAGGAGATATTAAGCGAAAACCCCGACCAATCAGAGCGCGCGTAGACCGTTGGAGCGGCCGCGGTAGCGAAGGCTACGCGCTGGCGGCTGCGCCTGTACGCGAACAAGGGACTCGACGTGCATCGAAGGACATTGACGCTGCCGCCTAGCGCGTAGCCTTCGCTACCGCGGCCGCTCCAACGGTCTACGCGCGCTCTGATTGGTCGGGGTTTTCGCTTAATATCTCCTTAACGAAGCCCCATCCGACATTTTTGCAAAGGAAATTGTTGTTCAGAATCGTCTCAGCTACCCCGTATTTCCGGCTCCTCCCCGACTTATGGGACACCCTATATATAATTGTTCACACCACTACATCAATCGAATAAGAAATATTCTTTTGCATCTGTAAAGGGCCACCCTGTATTATCTCGAGGAATCGATAGGTGGATCAGATCGATATTATTCATCGTCTGACTCGAACTTCGTCGACATTATGCTTGCATGGGCGGTCCACGTGCAACGCAGGTAGCGATAGGTCGCTCGAGAATCGACTGAATAAATTTTAATTTTCCAGACCGTCGGCTTACTCACCTGTCGGACGCGGATAACAAAGTTAAATTAACTACGCGATGCTCTTCTACACATGTACGAATGTACTTTCCGTTCTACTCCTTTTCCGCCCTCTTCTTCATCCCTATTAAGAGTTAACGAGTTATCTCTTTAAGTTGCTTCTCGGAACCGACTTCACAGAGACTGCACAGAAAACAAAATAACTCTACTTTTCATTTATATACACGGAGCCCGTATTTGAAATAAATTTGAATGAATAGGTGGAAATATACGGGGTGATTCTGCTAACTGGAATCTAGTTCTTCCTTTTTTTTATCTATATTGTTTCATGTGCAAAGTCTGTTTGCACTTAAAGAAAAAATTGTACTAGAATACCATTTTTTTTTTTTTTTTT
>NW_026533771.1:0-1667 GCF_026225885.1 Hylaeus anthracinus | reverse complement strand
TATTGCTTCCTTGAATTTTACTTCAAAGTGCCAGCGACGTATTGGTTCCTTAAATTCTATTTCATCGTGCCAGAGGCGTATAGCTTTTTTAAATTTATTTCAATTTGCTAGCGGCGTATTGCTTTCTTAATTTTGATTTAAAAGCGCCAGCGACGTATTGGTTCCTTGAATATCAATTCAAAGTGCCAGCGACGTATTGGTTCCTTGTATTCTATTTCATCGTGCCAGAGATGTATAGCTTTTTTAATTTTATTTCAATTTGCCAGCGGCGTAATGGTTTCTTTAATTTCTTTTCAAAGTGTTAGCGACGTATTGGTTCCTTGAATTTTATTTCAATGTGATAGCAGAGTATTGGTATCTTGAATTTTATTATAATGTGCCAGCGGCGTATTGATTTCTTAATTTTTATTTCAAAGTGCCTGCGGCGTATTGCTTCCTTGAATTTTACTTCAAAGTGCCAGCGACGTATTGGTTCCTTGTATTCTATTTCATCGTGCCAGAGGCGTATTGCTTTTTTAATTTAATTTCAATTTGCCAGCGGCGTATTGGTTTCTTGAATTTTGATTTCAAAGTGCCAGCGACGTATTGGTTCCTTGAATTTTATATCAAAGTGCCAGCGACGAATTGGTTCTTTGAATTTTATTTGAAAGTGCCATTGTCGTATTGGTTTTTTGAATTTTATTTTAAAGTGCCAGCGTTGCATATATTTCCTAATTTTTATTTCAAAGTGCCAGCGTCGTATTGGTTCCTTGAATTCTATTTCATAGTGCCAGCGGCGTATAGCTTTTTCAATTTTATTTCAATGTGCCAGCGGCGCAATAGTTCCTTGAATTTTATTTCAAAGTGCCAGCGTCGTATTGGTTCCTTGAATTTTATTTCAATTTGCCAGCGTCGTGTTGGTTTCTTGAATTTTATCTCAATGTGCCAGAGATGTATAGCTTTTTTATTTTTATTTTAATTTGCCAGCGACGTATTGGTTCCTTGAATTCTATTTCATCGTGCCATCGACGAATTGGTTCCTTGAATTTTATTTCAAAGTGCCAGCGTCGTATTGGGTCCTTGAATTTTATTTCAAAGTGCCAGCGTCGTATTGGTTTCTTCAATTTTATTTCAATGTGCCAGCGAAGTATTGATTTCTTAATTTTTATTTCAAAGTGCCTGCGGCGTATTGCTTCCTTGAATTTTACTTCAAAGTGCCAGCGACGTATTGGTTCCTTGTATTCTATTTCATCGTGCCAGAGGCGTATAGCTTTTTTAATTTTATTTCAATTTGCCAGCGGCGTATTGGTTTCTTATATTTCTTTTCAAAGTGCCAGCGACGTATTTGTTCCTTGAATTTTATATCAAAGTGCCAGCGACGAATTTGTTCCTTGAATTTTATTTCAAAGTGCTAGCGTCGTATTGGTTCCTTGAATTCTATTTCATAGTGCCAGCGGCGTATAGCTTTTTTAATTTGATTTCAATGTGCCAGCCGCGCAATAGTTTCTTAAATTTCTTTTCAAAGTGTTAGCGACGTATTGGTTCCTTGAATTTTATTTCAATGTGCCAGCGGAGTATTGGTTTCTTGAATTTTATTTCAATGTGCCAGCGACGAATTGGTTCTTTGAATTTTATTTCAGAGTGCCAGCGACGAATTGGTTCCTTGAATTTTATTTCAAAGTGCCAGC
>NW_026533770.1:0-6212 GCF_026225885.1 Hylaeus anthracinus | reverse complement strand
TACACGATGAATTAGTCAGTCTTCTCCGAGCGTTCGTAGCGAGCACATCGTCTCCGACAATTCGAGTTGCAACTTGCACGCTGTCAAGTTTAGATCTCGTTCATTTCACTGCGGAACATTTCGACAAATCGTTTTCCGAGCGAATAATGCTGGAACTCTCTGCGAATAGAGATTCCACGCATTCGTTTAAAGTTTAAAAATTGCGAACTTTGTATTACTATATTTTTCCCTCTGTCGAGCAATGACAGATACAATAAGCCAGTTTAAAGTGAAATTAGTGTAAATTCAATATCCTGTCCTCCAGAAATAAATCGGTCTTCCTTATATTGTTTTAAATTCTTTATTTTGATACATGAACGTACAATAAACCAGTTAGGTTTCTTGCGAAAGAATATATGGAATTCTTTTTAGGCTTACATCTGCCGGGAATTCTCATAAAATTCTGGAACAATCCTAATTGGATTTCGCTGATAGAATAATACACGCAACTTAGTGATGATGCGAAGGAATAATCGGAACCTTTAAGGCTTACATCTGCCGGGTTGTCGAGACGTCTGGAATGAACCACTAAAGTGCGAACCACAATAAACCATTACGCACGTTTAAGGCTGCCAAGTAGCCGCGCCGCTCTAAAGGTTTATTGTGGGTGTAATCTCGTTAGCGTACCACAAATCTGTTATTTAATTAAGGAATGACCAAATTTAATTATCGAAAAGGACGACTCATCCACTTGCGCTGCGTCTTTGAAGAATTAAACAATTAAACCGGGATACTATGAAGCCGATTTAGGCGTTAAAGTCGCGTTACCGCGTATCATTTCTAACGTAGCCGTCAATAATATTAACATTCGCGTCGTTAAACCCTCCGAAGTCGTTCCACTGGCCGAGGCATACGAACAGTTGGTTGCCGCCCTCTTCAGGCCAACTCCTGTACACCATCCAGAGGACAACGTCGACGACGACATCATCTTCGTCGAGGAGATCATTCGACCACGTTGGAGATTGATCCCGTTCGAGAGCGATTACCACACTCCACGTAGCCGTCCAGCCTCCTTTGCATCGAGAGATCCACGAGGACAATAGAAGCTGAAACAACGAATAAGGTAAGTAATAAATTAAATTTCATACGTGTAAGAATTGTATAACCAAAAGTAGCAAGCTCAGAGGTCCGGCACATGCGCCAAATGTACAAAAATCGAACGCGTTTGCCGTGCTGTTTGAATTTGTCATTAATTCAAACTGGGACGTGACATCAGCATTTCCAACGTCGCACGATACCTGTGGATCCAGAAGTTGACATCGATCCATTAACTCACGAAGAATTAAGGTCAATGAGATTGGCCATTGAACAACTTAGTGTAACGTGCAGCCATCCCCTGCCCGTTTATTTTTTTTTTCGAGACGTTATGCCTTAGCGCTGACGATCTTGAAATTACGTTATGCCCTAGCGCTGACGCTAATTACATAGTTGGGATTATGATCTGATGATACCGTATAGAGAGCCCAGGTCACCCACTATGCCAAGGAGAAGGGAGGATTACCCCTTAGTGGAGCTATTGGGGGAAGGGTGTACCCCTAGGGGACACCAGTAAACGAGTTTGATCTCTGGGGAACGACAATTCTAAATTTAATATATCGGGTTCAATGCACTTTGCATTCAGACGTGCATTTTCGGTGCACTTGTACTGAAATGAACTTTTCATCTCGGTGCGCATGCACCGAACGGTAAATTTACCGGTCATTGACCACTATCTGGGTATAAATATGACTGCCGCGGAAAGGAGTATTTCCATTCCTAGTTCGACTTTATACACGGCAACATCGTACATCACAGTTGCTTTTTGACATTATACTCGGCAGCATCGTACAATTCATTCCTAGTTCGACATTATACTCGGCAAAATCGTACAATTCAGTCCTAGTTCGACATTATACTCGGCAACATCGTGCTAGTCATTCGCGTTTCAACTCTCTCGGCAATATCGTGCCGCGCGTTTGTATATTTCTGTAAAACGATCTTTACATTTTTAACGACGAATTAATAAACTCAAGCGATTATACCAGTGAAACAGTGTTCATCCTTTAAACTAACTCAACCTCGTGTGTACTGTTACTTCGGACCAAGGGTCCCACGTTGGGGGAGCATGAGGCTGGACGCACGCTTTCCTGGCACTGGGGCAGTTGGTCGAGGTCACCATGCCCCTTCCACAAACCTCCAGATTGGGTCAAAAACCACGACCTAGCTGATATTTCCTTACACCAGGGTGGCGCTTCGGCGTCCTCCTGGGCAGAGAATTTCGGATCCCTCAGTACCGGCGCAGTGAGGAGTAGTCGACCAGGCTCCCGCGCGTCCTTATCTTACAACTGGGAGAACCCCGGGGTGGACCACCAGGCCCCCGGGTTCAGCAATGCGCCTGGTGAAGAGACGTCTGTAGCGGGGACCTCCTCCGCTGCGGCGTCTTCCGGCGTCAGGGTGCGCGAGGACGTGCCTCTCGCGCAGTCCGTCGTCCGGTTGGAGAGGTGCGCCTGCCGCGGTGCCGTCGGTGCTGCCGCCCGTCGATCCGGCGGTATCAGTGCCTGTGCCACCTTCGCGGCCGAGTGCGTTCTCGACGGCATGGTCGACTCGGCCTGCTGCCTCGAGGCCTGCGCCCGCCGGTCCGTCGCGGAAGCCTGCGATGGGCGTGGACGTCGAGGGCCCCATCTGTCGCCTCTACGGCAAGATGGAGGTGCGCCTCGCGGCGCGCCTGGGGGCGGTCTGGCTGGTGGCCGCCGCGAGTGGGGCACCGCAGCGGGTGCCGGGGGCCGCGCCGCACCCTCCTGCGGGTCCCTCCCAACATGGCCCCTCGGCGGTGGGGAGCCGCCCCGGGACAGTCAGCGGGGAGCCCGCGAAAAGAAGAGAGGCAGGAAGAGGAGCGGGAAGAAGCAAGCGGGTGGCGCCGCTGCCCATCCTGCTCCAGCCTTGCCGGGCCGAGACCGGCCCCGTGCCGCGCCTTCCCCGGCTGCGTCCCGGGCGAGGCCTCTGCCTGACCCGTCCGGCACCTGAGACATGGTCGAAGGTGCTCGGACGCGAGGAGACGCATGCGGGGGCGGCACGCTCTCGCTCTCGCGGGGCGCGGCCGGCTGGAGCTCCGGCGTTCGTCCGGCGCGTGCGCCGAAGAGGGCGGCGGTATCCCTCACCGTCGCCTCGAGCAGCGCCATGACCCATTCAGAGGTCATGGCAAAGGCGGTCGCTGGTGTGCGGTTACGGGATTTTGGGGTAACCGTCATCCGGTACTGCAAGGGGCAGACCGGGTCCTCCATTCTGGAGATCCCGGACCCGGACAGCGCTGCCGGGGCGGACCGCCTGGCCGGTCGCCTGGCGGAGCTGTTCGCCAGCACGGACATGAGGGTGTCCAGGTCGATTAAATCCGCCGAGGCGCGGGTTAGCGGCCTGGACGAATCCGTCACGGCCGACGGCGTGGCGGCGGCAGTTACCGCGGTAACTGGGTGCCCGGTGGACGAGGTCCAGACCGGCATCATCCGGCGTTCCGGGTCCGAGCTGGGCACCGTCTGGCTCCGCTGCCCGGCGGCTGCCATGAGGGCCCTCCTGGCGGCTGCCGCCTGCTCGTTGTCTCGTCGTCCGCCCAAGTGGAGGTCTTGCCCACGCGAGCCCTCCGATGCTTTAGGTGCCTGGAGCTAGGGCACGTGCGGCAGAAATGCCCCCTCGAGGCGGACCGCGGGGACCAATGCTACAGGTGCCGCGGTGCGGGCCACCGGGCACGTGAGTGCACGGCGCCCATTAGCTGCCCGGTCTGTGCTGACCTGGGCAGGCCAGTCGACCACCGGCTCGGAGCTAAAAAATGTGCTCCTCCACCGCCAAAGCAGAGGAGGAAGGCGCGCGTGACGACCCCGAATTCGGGCGAATCTACGCCGGTCAATCGATCGGCGGCATGTGCGCCGGCGCTGGCGCTGGCTGAGGCGCTGTGGGCGAGATCGCCCGTTGCGATGGAGGGAGGATCCGGCCCGGGGGAGGACATGGACATGGCCTAAAGTTCATGCCCCCGGTCCGGATCCTCCAAGCCAACCTCAACCACTCGGCCAGGGCGTATGACTTATTTATCCACTGCCTGGCCGAGTTAGTTGTGGAGTTGGCGGTCGCCGCGGAGCCATACCGCGTCGCCGACCGCCCGAACTGGGTGGCCGACGCGTTGGGCTCCGTAGTGATAATGGGCGGCGACACCGCGGCCCTCCGCGTGTTCGCCCGCGGCGACGGGTTCGTCGGGGCAGGGTGCGGCGGCCTGGCCTTGATCGGGGTCTAGGCCCCTCCGAGTGCCCCCCTCGCGGCGTTCGAATGGCTGCTGGACGTGGTCGGGCGGTGCTGGAGTAGCGGCGAGCGCGGACCTCCTGCTGCTTAACCGGGGGTCCGTGAGCACGTGCGTGCGGTGTCAGGGCGAGTCGATCGTCGACTTTTCGTGGGCGACGCCTGTCGCCGCGCGTCTCGTGTCGGGATGGGGGAAGCGGAGGAGGTGGAGTCCCACAGTGACCACCTCTACATCCTTATGGTAGTCTCCGCTGCCCCTCAGTACCATCCCGCTCGCGGACCCGCGCCGGCCCAACCGCCGCGCAGGTGGGCGTTAAAGCGCTTGGAGAAGGACGCCCTGATGGCGGTCGTCATCGCCGCGTCCTGGCCAGATGCCCCGGCTGGACCGGACGCGGACGTCGATCGGGAAGCTGACTGGTTTCGGGAGTCATTGACGGCGGCGTGCGACGCCGCCATGCCCCGAGCCAAGAAGCTTCCGAGGCGGGTCGTTTACTGGTGAAGCGATGAGATTGCCGCGCTGCGTGCTACATGCAGGGACCAAAGGCTGGTGGAACTAGCGGCCGCGATCGTGGTTGCGAGGATCCAGGCACTGGGGGGCTTCGGATCTCGCCGCAAAAGACGGAGGTAGTCATGTTTCATGGGCTACCTCTGACGCGGCGGGTCTCCCAGACCTGGATCCGCGTGGGTGATGCGGCTGTCCGGGTCGAGGGCCGGATAAAGTATCTGGGCCTCGACCTGAACGGCCGGTGACGCTGGGAGGGGCATTTCGTCCGCCTGGTCCCCCGAATTGAGGCGGTGACGACCCTGTTGGGTCGTCTTCTGCCCAATCTCGGGGAGCCGGAAAAGAGGGTCCACCGCCTCTACCTAGGGGTCGTGCGATCCATGGCCCTATACGGGTCACCCGTATGGGCGCGCGACCTGGTGGCCTGCCGTCGTGGACGGCACCTGCTGCGCCGCGTGCAGCGGCATATGGCCATCAGGATCGCGCGCGGTTATCGCACGATCTCTCACGAGGGGGCGGCTGTCCTAGCGAGGGTTGTCCCCTTTGATTTCCAGGCGGAGGCACACGCCGACGTGTATCGGCGTGTGCAAGATCTCCGCCAAAACGGGGGCGATCCGCAGGACGAGGCGGTCGAAGCCTACCAGCGCCAAAGGTGGCAGCTGGCCCGCGAAAAGTGGCGGCGCCAGCTCCTGGAGAGCGACGCCGCCCGAAAGATGACTGTAGCGGCGGTCCTGCCGAGCTTCGATGCTTGGCTGGACCGCCACACGGGCGACTCACGCAGGTGCTCAGCGGACATGGTTGTTTCGGTGAGTACCTGCACATGGTGGGGGCGGAGGGGTCGCCCGCGTGCCACCAGTGCGGTGCGGAGCTGGAGTCCGCGCAGCACTTGCTGGAGGAATGCCTGGCCTTCTCGCGAGAGAGACGGGCACTCCGCCTAGCTATTGGAGGAGATCTTTTGCTCCCGGCCGTCGTTTCGGCCATGGTCGAGAGCGAGAGGTCCTGGAACGCGGTGTCCTCCTTCTGTGAGACTACTGTCTCGCGGAAGGAGGATGACGAGCGGGATCGGGAGCGCATCGATCCCGCTCGCATAGAGAGGAGGAGGTTGAGGCGGGCTAGGCGACGGCGGCTAGCTGCCGCCCTTGCCGCAGGGGGGACTGGTCCCACCCCGAAAACCCTCACCTCCTTCTGGCAGTCTGCCGCGTAGAGCGGCCCTGCACACGTAGCCCGCGTGCTCAAGCTTTGGGCTCGCCGACTGCCAGCAGGGCCGCCGGGCATGGGGGGGGGTCGTCACCCCCCCCCCCCACTCCTTTGGGACATGCCCGTCTCTTGCGCCGCGGGGGGCCGTTGACCCCATAAGCGGCATATTTCCCTGTGGGTCGGGGAACAGAATACGCCCACAGTAATCCCTGCT
>NW_026533769.1:0-2643 GCF_026225885.1 Hylaeus anthracinus | reverse complement strand
GTAATGCTTTCTTAAATTTTATATCAAGCCGCCAGCGGCGTAATGCTTTATTGAATTTTATATCAAACTGCCAGCGGCGTAATGCTTTCTTAAATTTCATTTCACAGTGCCGTAGGCGTAATGCTTTCTTAAATTTTATATTAAACTGCCATCGGCACAAGGCTGTATTAAATTTTATATCAAACTGCCAGCGGCGTAATGCTGTATTAATTTTTATATCAAACTGTCAGCGGCGTAATGCTTTCTTAAATTTGTTTCATACTGCCAGCGGCGTAATGGTTTATTAAATTTTATATCAAACTGCCAGCGGCGTAATGCCTTCTCACATTTCATTTTACAGTGCCATAGGCGTAATGCTTTCTTGAATTTTATTTTAAAGTGCCAGCGGCGTAATGCTTTCTTAAATTTTATAACAAACCGCCAGCGGCGTAATGCTTCATTAAATTTTATATCAAACTGCCAGCGGCGTAATGCTTCATTAAATTTTATATCACAGTGCCATAGGCGTAATGCTTTCTTAAATTTTATGTCAAAGTGCCAATGGCGTACTGCTTTTGTAAATTTCATTTTACAGTGCCATAGGCGTAATGCTTTCTTGAATTTTATTTTAAAGTGCCAGCGGCGTAATGCTTTCTTAAATTTTATAACAAACCGCCAGCGGCGTAATGCTTCATTAAATTTTATATCAAACTGCCAGCGGCGTAATGCTTCATTAAATTTTATATCACATTGCCATAGGCGTTATGCTTTCTTAAATTTTATGTCAAAGTGCCAATGGCGTACTGCTTTTGTAAATTTTATTTTGGAGTGTCAGCGGCGTAGTGCTTTCTTAAATTTTATCTTAAACTACCAGCGGCGTAATGCTTTCTTAAATTTGGTACAAACTGCCATCGGCGTAATGCTTTCTTAAATTTTATTTCAAAGTGCCAATAACGTATTGCTTTTGTAAATTTTATTTTGGAGTGTCAGCGGCGTAGTGCTTTCTTAAATTTTATTTTAAACTACCAGCGGCGTAATGTTTTGTTAAATTTGGAACAAACTGCCATCGGCGTAATGCTTTCTTAAAATTTATATCAAACCGCTAGCGGCGTAATGTTTAATTAAATTTTATATCAAACTGCCAGCGGCGTAATGCTTTCTTAAAATTCATTTCAAAATCCTAGGGCCTTATTGCTTCCCCTAATTTTATTTTAAAATGTCAGCGACGCAATGCTTTCTTAAATTTCATTTTGGAGTGCCAGCGGCGTAGTGCTTTCTTAAATTTTATATCAAACTGTCAGCGGCGTAATGCTGTATTAAATTTTATATCACAGTGCTATAGGTGTAATGCTTTTTTAAATTTTATTTCAAAATGCCAGCGGCGTAATGTTTTCTTAAATTGAATTCTAAACTGCCATCGGCGTAATGCTTTCTTAAATTTTATTTCAAAGTGCCAATGGCGTATTGCTTTTGTAAATTTTATTTTGGAGTGTCAGCGGCGTAGTGCTTTCTTAAATTTTATTTCAATCTACCAGCGGCGTAATGCTTTGTTAAATTTGGAACAAACTGCTATCGGCGTAATGCTTTCTTAAAATTTATATCAAACAGCCAGCGGCGTAATGTTTTATTGAATTTTATATCAAACTGCCAGCGGCGTAATGCTTTCTTAAAATTCATTTCAAAATCCTAGGGCCTTATTGCTCCCCCTAATTTTATTTCAAAATGTCAGCGACGCAATGCTTTCTTAAATTTCATTTTGAAGTGCCAGCGGCGTAGTGCTTTCTTAAATTTTATATCAAACTGTCAGCGGCGTAATGCTGTATTAAATTTTTATCACAGTGCTATAGGCGTAATGCTTTTTTAAATTTTATTTCAAAATGCCAGCGGCGTAATGCTTTCTTAAATTGAATTCTAAACTGCCATCGGCGTAATGCTTTCTTAAATTTTATTTTAAAGTGCCAATGGCGTATTGCTTTTGTAAATTTTACTTTGGAGTGTCAGCGGCGTAGTGCTTTCTTAAATTTTATTTTAAACTACCAGCGGCGTAATGCTTTCATAAATTTGGTACAAACTGCCATCGGCGTAATGCTTTCTTAAATTTTATATCAAACTGCCAGCGTCGTAATGCTTTCTTAAATTTCATTTCAAAATGCCAGGGCCTTATTGCTTTCCCTAATTTTATTTCTAAATGCAAGCGGCGCAATGATTTCTTAAATTTTATTTTAAACTGCCAGCGGCGTAATGCTTTCTTAAATTTCATTTTACAGTGCCATAGGCGTAGTGCTTTTTTAAATTTTATAACAAACCGCCAGCGGCGTAATGCTTTATTAAATTTTATATCAAACTGCCAGCGGCGTAATGCTTCATTAAATTTTATATCATAGTGCCATAGGCGTAATGCTTTCTTAAATTTTATTTCAAAGTGCCAATGGCGTACTGCTTTTGTAAATTTTATTATAGAGTGTCAGCGGCGTAGTGCTTTCTTAAATTTTATTTCAAACTACCAGCGGCGTAATTCTTTGTTAAATTTGGAACAAACTGCCATCGGCGTAATGCTTTCTTGAATTTCATTTCACAGTGCCATAGGCGTAACGCTTTCTTAAATTATATATCAAAATGCCAGCGGCGTAATGCTTTATTGAATTTTATATCAAACTGCCAGCG
>NW_026533768.1:0-1116 GCF_026225885.1 Hylaeus anthracinus | reverse complement strand
AGAGCATTACGCCGATGGCACTGTGAAATGAAATTTAAGAAAGCATTACGCCGCTGGCACTTTGAAATAAAATTGAGGAAAGCATTACGCCCCTGGTAATTTGAAATAAAATTTATGAATTCAATACGCCGCTGGCACTTTGAAATAAAATTGAGGAAAGCAATACGCCGCTGGTACTTTGAAATAAAATTGAGGAAAACATTACGCGACTGGTAATTTGAAATAAAGTTTGAGAAAACCATACGCAGCTGGCATTGAGAAAATAAATTTTGAGAAAGCATTACGCCGCTGGCATTTTGAAATAAAATTTAAGAAAGCATTACGCCGCTGGCACTATGAAATAAAATTTAAGAAAGCATTACGCCGCTTGTACTTTGAAATAAAACTTAAGAAATCGTTACGCCGTTGACATTTTAAAATAAAAAATTAAAAAAGCATTACGCCGATGGCACTGTGAAATGAAATTTAAGAAAGCATTACGCCGCTGGCATTTTGAAAAAAAATTTAAGAAAGCCTTAGGCCCCTGGCACTTTGAAATAAAATTGAGGAAAGCATTACGCCCCTGGTAATTTGGAGGAAAATTTAAGAAAACAATACGCAGCTGGCATTGTAAAAATAAATTTAAGAAAACAATACGCCGCTGACAATTTGACAATAAATTTTAAGAAAGCATCACGCCCCTGGCATTTTGAAATAAAGTTTAAGAAAGCCTTACGCCGCTGGCACTTTGAAATAAAATTTAAGGAAGCATTACGCCGCTGGCACTATGAAATAAAATTGAGGAAAGCATTACGCCCCTGGTAATTTGAAATAAAATTTAAGAAATCAATACGACGCTGGCACTTTGAAATAAAATTAAGGAAAGCATTACGCACCTGGTATTTCAAAATAAAGTTTAAGAAAGCATTACGCCGCTGGCACTTTGAAATAAAATTTAAGAAAGCATTACGCCGCTTGTACTTTGAAATAAAACTTAAGAAAGCATTACGCCGCTGGCATTTTGAAAAAAAATTTAAGAAAGCCTTACGCCCCTGGCACTTTGAAATAAAATTGTGGAATGCATTACGCCCCTGGTAATTTGAAATAAAATTTAAGAAAACAATACGCAGCTGGCAT
>NW_026533767.1:0-6707 GCF_026225885.1 Hylaeus anthracinus | reverse complement strand
CTCGAAGACTCTGGAGCGGGCCGGGTCTCGGTGCACTCGAGAACCCGGCTGATTTCGCTATCCTAAACGGCCTCATGCCCCCTGAAGGTCGTAGCGGAGTCCAGGGACTGTTACCAAGAACCTCCAGCCCCTGTCCATTTGAGCTTCGTCTGGCCAGTCAGTGCAGCCGGGACCGGGTTGGACGGGATCGGTAGCCTCTAAGCCGCATCGCTCGGTGTTGCCGTCGTTAGGCCAACGCTATTGCCCTTCAGATACGCAAATTAGTCATAACCCTGGGTTACCCTGGTGGCGCTTGCGATGTTAGTCGGTCTCGTTCCCCGTGGAAAGTTCACCTCTTTGTGACGCGGGAATTTACCACGTCACAATATATAAAAATGTAGTTTCCATAACAAAACATGGTACAAACGGAAGAAAAAGTAAAAAAAAAATAAGTGACTCCTACCGGGATCGAACCGCTTCCAGCGCAAAAGATCGCCTTCGCAATATGGCATTCTATTGACTGTGCCACGCTGCTTCTATAATACCTCCGACTCTTATACGGTTGACACTCATCAATCGAAATTTAGCTATTTTTAAAAATTTATTTATCGATAACGAAAGAAAGCCGCGCCTTCTCACTTGCAGAGATTGTCCTACATACCCTTCTTTACATATGAAAGATTAAATAATTCGGGGTACACTAGGCAATGTCTCCTTGTAAGCTATGTGAACGTGGGACCTGACTTAAAAAATTAACTTTTTTTTACGGAAAATGATAGTATTTTGTTTGCAGTTTCATAAATTGATAAATAAAACAAAATTGTAACAACCTAATACTAAAATCGAAACGAAACACTATCATTTTCCGTAAAAAAAAGTTAATTTTTTGGCAGTTGGATGTCAGGTTCACATACCCTAGTAGCACAAAATATTGAATACATATTCATCCAATAGAAGAGATTGAATCTTATTTTAATATTTAAATATACAGCACGCTCCGTCCATGTGTGCCGCATCCAGAGGATTAAATCTCCACTCCATACGGTGTTTCAGCGCGTGTTTTCGCAGCTCACCCGCATCGATGGTCGCGACCGCTTCTCGGAGCTCTCTGCTCGCACCCTTGAAATTAGTGCCATTGTCGCTATACATAACTTTTGGCGAGCCTCGCCGTGCCGCTAAACGTTGCAACGCCATGATGGGTGGAACTGGCCCTAAGGTTGTGCGCTAGCTCGAGGTGCATCGCCCTCGTGGTAAGGCACGTAAAGATGACTTCCCAGCGCTTCTCTCGACGGCGGCCTATCTTAACAAGTATGGGACCGAAATAGTCAATGCTGCAGTGGCTAAACGGCCTCTCCCGATACGCTAGCCTGCCCGGCGGGAGATTCGCCATCATCGGACTTCGCGGTTTGCTCCTTCGAAGACGACATATTAGGCATGTGCTTGATAATGAGCGTAACGCGTTTCGAAGCCCCACTACGTGATATTTTTGCCTTATTTCATTTATCACCGTTTCATTGCTTGCATGGTAAAAACGACGATGATATTCAAATATTAGCAATTTAGTCTCTGGGTACTTACTGTCGAGTATTATTGGATCGTTCCTGAACTCCGTGTCCAATTGTGTTGTCACCCTTCCGCTCGCTCGCAGGAAGTGATGTACGTCAATGAACGGTCGCAGCGAGGCAATCTTGCTGTGCGTTTTCACCCTACCTTTTTTCTTCAGATCCTCCAACTCTGCTGCAAAACAGTCCATTTGTATCCTACGTATCCAAAAGCTTTCGACGGAAATCACATCAGCGACCGTTATATTTACCCGACGTCTCCTCCTCCAGCGATCTGTCGCATTTTTAACGCGCTTGCCTACAACTAGCAGACCCGGCCACCCCAGAAATTTTGCGGTTGTAGGTAGTGACATCTTCGCCATGGACACAACATACGCAAACGCTTTTCTCAATTCCAATCGGCCGATATCTCTCTTTTCAGTTTCGTCCAGAGGTTTTTCTACCGGCCAACTCGAATCCGATCCTCGCAGAAATTCCGGGCCTACGAACCATTGATCATTTTTGTGCAACGACCTGTTTTTCCACTTTGTCGCGTCGTCCGCAGGATTTAGTTTCGAAGGGACCCACCGCCACTCGGTACTTTGCGTTAGTTCCTCGATTTCACCAAATCTGTGCGCGACGTAGACTTGACGCGTGCGTGGCTCCGTTTTTATCCACCGCAGTACCGTCGTGGAATCAGTCCACATGTATCGCCGCGTCACGTTTATGTTAAGTTCGTCTGATACCATCTTTGCCAACCTTGATCCTAACAACGCCGCCTGCAACTGAAGAGAGCCACGCGCGCCGCCTCATTGTTGATCACGAATCGCAAATAGGCCACGGCCGCGCAGGCTTTCGGGCTGGCGTCGCTGAAGACGTGCAACTCGACATTTGCCTCACGATGTCCTAGCAATGCGTAGCACCTTGGTATACGGCATGCCCGAACTTTGTGGAGATGCCTGATCCAAGATTGCCATCCGACGTGCTCTTCATCGCGTAGTTCCGAGTCCCAGCCAATGCCGCTGCGCCAGACATCTTGCATAAGTATTTTTGATATTAGGGTGAAAGGGGTAAGGAACCCTAGCGGATCAAAAACCGACATGATCACCCGGAGGAGTTCGCGCCTTGTTGGCCTATCTACGCCTGTGCGTAATCTTTTGGGAATCTTCGACAACCCCGCGTTGAATGCCAGCTCGTCGAGTTGCGTATCCCAGAAGAGCCCCAAAACACTTTCTCCCCCTCGATCGCAAAGTCGCGTTTCCCGCTGGGTCCCGCTTTTTCCTCCTGTTACAGCTATCTCCAGCGCGCGTGCATCGTTGCTGGCCAAACCATGCATTGCAAAGCCGGCATTGGCGTTTATTTGTACGACATCGCGAATTACGTTCCTCGCTTCTGTTACTGTTCGCCTACTCGCGAGGTAATCATCCATGTAACAATCCGAGACCACACTTTTCGCCGCGACTGGTTTGCACTCACTAAACGTCTCCGCATTTTTATTTTTAACGAACATCGCACTACACGGAGACGATTTTGCTCCGAAGACCAAACAAGTCATCTGGTACTCATCGGGTTTGCCACTACGGTCACTCCCGCGGCACAAAAATGTCTGCGCGTTGCGATCGTTTTCTCTCATCTTTACCCTTAGGAACATATCCTGAATGTACCCTTTAAACGCGATCGCGTGTTGTCGGAATCTAAGCAGAACGCCAGCCAGTGACCGCAATAAATCTGGACCAGAGTCGAGCTGATCATTCAGACTCACGCCTGCCGTCTTGGCTGCGGCGTCGAAGACCAACCTCACTTTACCCGGTTTATTAACACTTTGTACGCCAAAATGCGGTAAGTACCACGACCTCATACCCTTTGATTTTTTGTCTACTTTTCGCGCGTACCCGTTTTCGATGAGCCGACGCATTTCTGCATAATAAGGACGCGCGTATTCCGCAACTCGATCTAGCCTTTTTTCCAAAGATGCGAGTCGCTTTCGTGCCGTAGTTTTGCTGTCTACGTCTAACGGGCGAGTTTCTTTCCACAGAAGCCTCGTTTCCCAACCTTCCTCTACACGTTTGGTGGTTTCGGTTAGTGTTTTAAGCGCTCGCCCAAGTTCTTTGCTAGGCCTTGCTTCGTGATACACCTCGAGAGAGTCAAGAGAAAAATAAAACCTAATCATATCGTCAAGACGATCGTCCTCAATCTGCGCTACCGATTCGACCGACTCCAGTCCTCTGTTCACCGTTGACATCGCGCACACGTCGCGACTCGCATCCAGCTGGTCGGTGGTCCCGTGGGGTATCCAGCCTAGCCACGAGCGAGACAAAACAACTCCGCTACCTTCCAATTCGCGCAGTTCTCTTGATACGATTAGCTCCCAGTTGTTCTGGCCTATGAGCAACTTCGGCTGCGCGTTGATATATGGTCTTATGTCTACATCCTCCCTGGATTTTACGAAATGTACAAGCTTCTCTGAAACAGATTGGACAGGTAGGCTCAAATTCGGGACTGCTAGAACATGTGAAATCAAGAAATAATTTCCATTAAGTGCACGCACTTTGACGTCAACTTTCTCGCTGTTCATTACGATAGTCTCCCGCGCGTTAATTCCTTGTAATTTTAGTCCTATGCAGGTACCTCGTATACCCGTGCGCTTACAGACTTCTTTGTCTACCAAGGTGACAGTGGAACTTTCGTCTAATAACGCGAACGTTTCTATAGTATTTCCCTCGCCTACGATGCAGATTGGAACGATCTTTAGCAATACACGAGTTCTACTTAGTCATGCGTCGTTTCTTGCGTATGACTCCGCCTCACCGAATTTTGTAGGGAGTGTGCTCTTGTTTGTCCCTCTGACTCTGCTCGGTCCAGAGCCCCTTACTACGTCCATTCTCTTGTGCATACATGTAATACATACCAGTATTGGTATGCATACCAGTAGTGCATACCAGTAATACATGGTGGCACTTGTTACACTCGCGGCATTTTCCCTTATCGCAATCTTCTCTATTGTGTCCGGGATTTAAGCACATATAACACACGCGGTATTTCCTACATAGATACCAGCGACGGTTTAGTGTTTCCCGAGCGAAACTCCAACATTCCGATAAAAGGTGATTTGACCTCTCACAATACAAGCATCTAGCCGCGAGCCCCGTAGAGCCTGTCCAACGCTCCGCTTTGGTTTCCTCGTGAGCTATGGAGTATGTCATCTCTATTCGAGCCGGTCTAACCGCCTTCTTGACCTTCTCCCCCGCCGGCCTTCCCGTGGCTACCGACGTTCCTGAAGAAAACACTTCCGCAGTCGCAGCGAACTGCGCTTCTCTAAACATGAAATCTGCCAGCATTTCGAGCTCAGATTCAGGCTCAGTCATTTCCGCCACGTATCTATTAAAAGCATATTTTAACGCAGACGGCATTCTACCCGCGACGCTTGATACCAGATCCGGACTGTGGAGGTATCCTGTACATTTTAAGGCGTTAAACGCCACTACCGCATTTCGCAATTTTGTCGAAAATTGCATGAGAGTAATTCGTCCGGAATCTAAGTCTGGCATTGCATTCAGATTGTTGATTACGTTCTGCGCGACTAGTCTTTTATCGCCAAAGTGAAGCTCAAGCGTCTGCATTATTGCTCTCGCATCCCGGCACGTGGCCAAAAGCGTTTTCACTACCTCGCGCGCCTCGCCTTTCAACCCTTCGAATAATTTCGAGACGTTTTCACGATCGTTATACCCGCCTAATTCGGTAGATAGTTCAAAAGCCTCCTTAAAGTGAAACCATTCTAACGGGTCTCCCGAGAACTCTGGCAATTTCTTTGACGACACTAATCGATTGGCCAAACGGGCGCTTTCTTTTGCCATGGTCGAATCACGAACTGCCCTCAGGGTCGCTTCTATCGCCTCTGAAATTCGCACAAACGGATCCACTCGGATGGCCTCGATGTTCAAAACGTTAGGCTATTTCACTTGTCGAGGAACGCTGTCGAAACGCGCGCGGGCCCTATTGTCCCTACATGCTGCCACTTCGGCAGATGTCGATGGTTGCCCTTCAACTTCGAAATCCTGGACCGACGTTGTTGTTCCGTTGACACGACGAGGCACATCGTCTTCTGGACGACAGGTTTCTAGGCCTCCTATCACAGCCGTTTCAGGACCATCGACATTTGTGGGTCCGCGCCCAGGCAATTCTGGCTCCCGCGAAGGACCAGCGCTCACATTCCGTGCGCTCAGATCACGGGGGGTCGACCGCGTGTCCGGAGAGTAGCTCCCTTTTTATTTTCTGAGGAGCGGCGCTTCCTCACTTGCGGCTCGTTCACCGCTACCGCCCTCGTTGCACGCCTCTTGCTCGTAGACATGGTACTCCCTAACACTGGCGAACGATTCAAGTTACTCATGCCAAGTGCCTCTCCACGACGTCGCCGCTCACACGCACCAACACACAAAACAAAACTATAAGAACCCGATAATAGAAGTCCCGGGTTTCGGCACCAGTTTTGTAACTCACAAGAACAAAAGGAAATTTTCGAAAGGAGAAAAAAAAGCAAAATTTGGTTTCGTATATCTTTATGAAAATTTAATCGTATGAGGTAAGCGCTTGGAGAGCTCGGGCGCAACTGGCCCGTCTCCGTGATACCCTCTCCGTGATACCCTTCCCTTTTGGCAAAATTTCTAATGGCGCGAACATTCATGCCTGCGTAGGGTAGCCTGACGGCCCCGGATCGACCATCGGGTCGACCCGTGCTCGTTTACCTGCATAACCGAGCGCAGTTTGCGACCCTATCGAGATTTATTCTGGCCTAAGGACTGATGTCCTTATCCGTATCGCTTACAAGGCCGTCGGAAACGTAGGTTTTCTGAAAGTTCTTCTCTCAAATAAAATATATACCTACGCTCTCACTCTCCATGCGCTACCTTTAACATCATTACTTAAATATCCCGGATACATACATCTCGATGTTAACAAAGTACCCTTCCACAATAGACAAGTATGTTTGATGCCTTATTCGCCTCCATTTTCGAAATAACTTTATTTACCACATTATTAACCATATACCAAATTACTGAAAAAACATCAAATATATAACACCGATAACGGAACAAAGTATAACAACCGAAATGTTGGATCTGTCTGCAACAAACGGCAACATCGCAATTGTATCGACATCACGTTAGCAGTCGTCCTCAGTAAGCGCCA
>NW_026533766.1:0-1338 GCF_026225885.1 Hylaeus anthracinus | reverse complement strand
TTTAAGAAAGCAATACGCCGCTGGCAGTTTAAAATAAGATTTAAGAAAGCATTAGGCCGTTGGCACTTCAAAATAAAAATTAAGAAGCAATACGCCGCTGGCATTTTGAAATAAAATTTAAGAAGGCATTACTCCGCTGGCAGTTTGAAATAAAATTTAAGAAGGCATTACTCCGCTGGCAGTTTGAAATAAAATTTAAGAAAGCAATACGCCGCTGGCAGTTTGAAATAAAAATAAAGAAAGCATTACGCCGTTGGCACTGCGAAATAAAATTAAGGAAGCATTACGCCGATAGCGGTTTGCATCAAAATTTGGAAAGCATTACGCCGATGGCATTTTGAAATAAACTTTAAGTAAGCATTACGCCTATGGCACTGTAAAATAAAATTTTAAACAGCATTACGCTGCTAGCAGTTTGGTATAAAATTTAATAAAGCATTACGCCGCTAGCACTGCGAAATGAAATATAAGAGAACAATACACCGCTGGCACTTTGAAATAAAATTTAAGAAAGCATTACGCCGCTGGCAGTTTGAAATAAAATTTAAGAAAGCATTACGCCGTTGGCAATTTAAAATAAAATTTAAGGAAGCAATACGCCGCTGGCACTGCGAAATGAAATTTAAGAGAGCATTACGCCGCTAGCATTTTGAAATAAAATTTAAGAAGCAATACGCCCCTGCCAGTTTGAAATAAAATTTAAGAAAGCATTACGCCGCTGGCAGTTTGAAATAAAATTTACGAAAGCATTACGCCGCTGGCATTTCGAAATAAAATTTAAGAAAGCAATACGCCGCTGGCACTGCGAAATAAAATTTAAGAAAGCTATACGCCGCTCTCACTGCAAAATAAAATTTTAGAAAGCATTACGCCGCTGGCATTTTGAAATAAAATTGAAGAAAGCATTACGCCGCTGGCAGTTTGAAATAAAATTTAAGAAAGCATTACGCCGTTGGCAATTTAAAATAAAATTTAAGGAAGCAATACGCCGCTGGCACTGCGAAATGAAATTTAAGAGAGCATTACGCCGCTAGCATTTTGAAATAAAATTTAAGAAGCAATACGCCCCTGCCAGTGTGAAATAAAATTTAAGATAGCATTACGCTGCTGGCAGTTTGAAATATAATGTAAGAAAGCACTACGCCGCTGGCACTGCGAAATAAAATTTACGAAAGCATTACGCCGCTAGCACTGCGAAATAAAATTGACAAAAGCATTACGCCACTGGCATTTTGAAATAAAATTTAAGAAAGCAATACGCCGCTGGCACTGCGAAATAAAATTTAAGAAAGAATTACGCTGCTGGCTGTTTTAAATAAAATTCAATAAAGCAATACG
>NW_026533765.1:0-2296 GCF_026225885.1 Hylaeus anthracinus | reverse complement strand
CAACACGACACTAGACATTTGTAATTAGTATAGTTATTTTGAATATACACTTTTTGGTAAACCTTAGAAGTCTGTAAAATCAATTATTAAACCTTTACTTTGGAATCACCAATCCTAACCAGTGTAACGATCCCACAACATAATAACTTTACCGCTCGAGTTATTATTCTATTAAATTAACAAGTTGCGAGGCTTTATTAACGACGCGTATTATTCATACGATTCAGTCCTTGTGTACTCAAACCGAACTCCTAAACTTAACTTATCCTACGGTTACCCTTTACTGGGAGATACCGATTCCTTGCAGCTATCTGACTTCGCGTCAGAGTCGTCTGCATTTTTTCCAACAACCTCACAGTTCGAACCGTACCCTACGGTTACCCTTTACTGGGAGATACCAATTCCCAGCAGCTATCTGACTTCGCGTCAGAGTCGTCTGCGTTTGTCTCCAATAACCAAGGCAGCCAAACACCCTACCCTACGGTTACCCTTCACTGGGAGATACCGATTCCTGCAGCTATCTGACTTCGCGTCAGAGTCGTCTGCATTATCTAATCTATCCTAAAATCTTCGGCACCATTGTTACATAATAAATAATCGTATTGGTTCAATTTTCAAATCTATCCCAATCGCTGGGCTCACACGCGCGTCGCTATCGCCCTGGCTCGTAACACTCCCCTCGTGTCCGTCCTGGGGCAACCCCAAGCCGTGGATTTGGAGTTGAAATCCCCAAGGACTAAGGTTGGTCGGGTTCGGCAGTGCGATTGCACACAATCTCGGACCCGATCCAACAACGTCTCAAAGGACGCGAGGGTCATGCTGGGCGGGGCGTAGACGCCTACGACCGCCAGGCCGCCATAGCGTGCCGCGACATAGCCGCGCCCACTAGCTAAAACGCTAAAGGGTGCGTCTCCCCTACTCAAAATCGCCACGGAGCCCAAATCGTCCCCTGCCCAGTTTGGGCTCCGAGGCGACAACCAATCCCACCCGCAACTTGGATATTGTCTGGATGAGCAGATCCTGAGCCCGAGCCGCGTGGTTGAGATTGGCCTGTAGGACCCGCGTCGCAGAGGGGCGTGGAGAACCCGTTTTAGGCAATCTCCATAGCCCCTCCGCGACCGGGTCCCTCTTCACCTGCTTCGGCAGACGCACCTGGCTGCTCCCGGGGCGCCTGCACTTCTCTTGCCTCTGTCACCGGCACCTGCACCGGCTTCAGAGGAAGAGGCGCTCCCCGTGGCGGCGGCGCAGTGGGAGACCGAGTCTCCTGCTGCGTTGCAGGGAGCGCCTGCGTCCCTTTTGCGCCGTTCTTTTTCCGGCGGGAGGAGGGCGGGGCACAGCCCTTTGCCCCCAATCGGTGACGGCCGGCCGCCCCAGGTCGGCACAGACGGGGCACTTCGGGGGTGAGGTGCACTTTCGCGCCCCGTGGTCTGTTCCACCGCAGATGTAGCAGCGGCCTGTCCGGTCTGCCTCGCAGGTGCAGCGTCGCCTGACGTGCATCGTTTCCAGGCAGCGGAAGCACCGGAGGGGGCGGGGCTCCACTGCCTGCACCCTGGCGTGGACCCAGCCCACCTTAACCCGCCCGTCTGCCACGAGCTTGCCCGCGGATCCGGCTGAGAGGCGGACCCAAGCACTGCCAACGCCATTGAGGGTCCGCCAAATGTCTCCGGTCTTAATGTCCGAGGGTCCACAGCCCGTGGTAGCAGCCAAAGCCGTCGCCACCGATTCCGGAGACGCGCCGTCGTCCAGGCCGACGATGTGTATCTCCGCGAGTTTCGTCGGCCTGGCCACCTGGACGTCAGTTCCGCGAAATACTTCGCGCAGCATTCCGGCCAGCTTATCGGCCCTGGCAATAATAACGAAGACGCGAAGTGTTGCAAAAGCGAAGTGATCCATAAAACCACTCCACAAACATTGGAAGGAAGGGACATGGCCACGCTGGAGGGAAATCACTAAACGACCAAGTCATCAACGCCTACATGGGCCTAATACAAAAAATAGTGAAATAATCTCACCTTCAAGAGTTCACGTTATGAATTCCTTCTTCTATACCACACTGAAGAACCGAGGTTTCAACGCAGTAAAGAAGTGGACTAAAGCCGTGGACATTTTCTCGAAGAGACTTCTTGTCATCCCAGTGCACCAACACAACCATTGGACGCTCGTTGCTATTGAGAACAGAAAAAAAACAATTAAATATTACGACAGTTTGGGACGAGACAATGACGAGTGCCTAGGAATAATTCTCGCGTACCTGGCACAGGAGAGCTGGGATAAGAAAAAAGTGATGCTAAACATG
>NW_026533764.1:0-4155 GCF_026225885.1 Hylaeus anthracinus | reverse complement strand
GCGTACCAATGAGGAAATCAAAAACAGTCTGACCAACGAGTGGAGGACCGTACGGTCTAAACTCCGTATACGCAGCATCAGACAAATGAGAAACAAAGGCGTAATTGTCGAGGTTGAAGGAAAAGACGACGTCGAGATCATAAAGGGAACAACCCTGCAAAAGGCTGGCTTAAAAATAGGAGAGCCAAAAAAGCAGAACCCGTGTGTCATTATATATGACGTGGAAAAAGAACACACGGCAAAGGATCTCAAACAGGATCTTGTGACCAAAAATTTCCCACACTTAGAAGAGAGCCAAGCGAAGCAACTGGAGAAGGACATCACCTTCCGACATTGCTTTAAGTCCAAAGAGGAGAAAGTAAACTGGATCGTTGAGATCCCACCAACGGACTACAAAAGCCTTCTCCAGAAAGGAAAAGTGTACATGATGTGGAGCACTTACAGACTGCGAGAGTTCCTCAATATTACGAGGTGCTTTAAGTGCCATGGCTACGGCCACATAGCGAAACAATGCACAATTCCGGACCAACTGTGCGAATTATGTGGTTCCAAAGACCACATGAAAGATAAATGCAAAGGCAAAAAGACGCCGCAGTGCATAAATTGCGTGCGCGCGAGGCGGGATAAGACCGACCACCTCGTAAAGGACAAGAGCTGTCCAATCTACTTAAAACATGTGGAGCTCTCCAGATCTAAAGTATGCTGGGTCTAAAGATCGCTCAGATCAATGCGCAACGATCGGCGGCAGCTGCCGCTAACCTGCTGAACAAAGTTGTCACTGACAACATTGACATACTATGCATACAGGAACCTTACCAGTATAAAAATAAAGTTAAAGGGTACTCGAGTAATGTGACCATGTTACAACCCAATGCAGATCCCCCCTGGGTTGCCGCTGTAATAGCCAATAAAAATCTGGACATTTTTCAAATAGACTTGGTGCAGTCTCAGCACATTTTAACGTTTCAAATTAAAAACAGCCAAATAGAGATCTATATAATAAACGTCTACTGTCAGGCCTCACTTGACATAGAACCTTTTTTAAGAGACATACAGAGGATCTTACTCAAGATCCCAAATAAGAAAGTCATCATAACGATGGATAGCAACGCCCACTCAATTCTTTGGTTTTCTAGATTCACCGACGACCGGGGGAGAGCTGTGGAGGATTTCATTGGCGAGAACAACCTTCATATTCTTAACGAGGCAAATCAAGCTCCTACCTTTTTCACAAGTAGGACCCAAACGAACATAGACATCACGCTCGTAACAAGTAACTTGCTAAATTTTGACATAAGCTGGAACGTCTCGACAGACTGCAATGCAAGCGACCATAATCTTATATCGATTATTCTAAATAACCCAAATGAGGCACCAAGACCGCATTCCCTAGATATCGGATATAATATCCGAAAGGCAAATTGGGATACCTTCGAGTCACAAATAGGCAGTCACATAAACGAGACCTTCTTACGGACAATTGATACCTTGTCCACAGAAAGAGCGGCCAAAAAGTTCACGAAGGTTGTTCAAGATATAAGCGACACCTCGATCCCTAAGACTAAAAATAGATTAAACAAAGTTCCCTGGTGGAACGAAGAATTAGCTGGCCTAAAGAGACTGGTAAGCAGCAGGAAGAGACAGCTTGCAAGAGCCCGGCGTATGCACTTACAAAATGATCTAGAGCATCTAAGCGAATGCTACAGAACGGCACGCAACACGTACACAAAAAGAATAAGGCAGCAAAAGCTTAACGCTTGGAAAAATTTTGTACATACTGAGGGAAATTCAAACCCGTGGGGAATTGTCTACAAGATCCTGAGAGACAAAATAAATGCCAACGAAGCTCTCACCTCAGTCAGGCTAACTGACGATAGCCCCACTATGTCCTGGAGAGACACCGTGGACGCTATTCTCAAGAAACTGGTTCCACAAACCGATAACGACCCTGAGTCGGATGCCCATAGGGAGTTAAGGCGATCTGTCCAAAGCTATAGAAATTTAAATATAGAGCCAGAAGTCACAACTGACGAAATTGACAGGGCAATTCGGAGATCCAAAAACGGAAAGGCTCCTGGTCTTGATAAGATAAAAATAGAAATCATCAAAAAACTTTTTGTGGAAAACCAAGAAGCCATGAAGCGATTATACAACAAATGTTTCACAAATGCAACCTTCCCTGAAGTATGGAAGACAACACTTTTAAAAATAATACTAAAACAGAAAGACAGAGACAGAGCGAATATAGGGTCTTATCGCCCTATTGCTCTGCTCTCTACAATAGGAAAAATTTTTGAGAGAATTATAGTAACTAGAATAGACCTGAACTATCAAGACAGGGGTCTAGAACATCCGAAGCAGTTTGGCTTCAAGAAACGAAGATCCACGGAAGATGCGCTCATCTCCCTCAAAAACGGTGTCAGAACCACAAACAAGAGATACGTAGCGATCCTCTTCATAGACATAGAAGGGGCTTTTGATAATATCTGGTGGCCAGCCATAATTAAGCGCCTTATCGATGCCGAGTGCAGTAGTACACTGGTCAATATAATTAAAAGCTACTTCAGAAATAGAAAAATTCTAGTCAAATCGAATCATGATGAAGTAAGCACGAAAATGAAAAAGGGGTGCCCACAGGGATCTATAATAGGGCCCAAAGCGTGGTGTTGGTGCATGGACACCCTGCTGCACGATTTAAGTAACATAGACACAGAAGAACTTGAAGCCATCGCGTATGCGGATGACCTGGCGATCCTAATTAAAGCAAACTCCCGTGTGGAAATTGAAACAATTGCCAATAGGGGCATTGAAATTTTGAGTGCCTGGTGCACCCTGCATAAATTAAAAGTCTCCGGGACTAAAACCAAAGCCTTGCTGGTCAAGGGAAAATTAGATAGGGGCAGGCCCCCTATCATTAAAATAAATGGCATAAGAGTTGAATTTGCAGCGCAAACAAAGTACCTGGGTATCATAATTGACGATAGGTTAACATTTTTAGCCCACATAAAGCACATACGCGACAAGATCGCAAAGTTTATATTACAAATAAGAAGAGTCGCCCATCAGGAATGGGGACTCAGAAACAAAATAATAGCCACACTATACAAAGCAGTGTTCTTGCCGATTGTGACCTACGGTTCGATCGCCTTCTTTGAAAAAGCCTCGAAAGGGCATTTTAGAAGAAATGTCGATGCAATGCATCGAACAATTCTATTATTACTTACAAAAGCATGCAGAACAACGTCTACAGAAGCGATGCAGGTCATCAGCGGCTGTAGACCTTTAGACCTCGAAATAGTCAGAAATGGGCTTATTTCCACAATACGTAGAAACATGCCAGTAAGCTGGAAGGACTACACCTTCCTGCCTCTAAACATCCCAAGTGACACAGAAATTCAAGAGCAGATCAAATTAATCGAACTAAAAATAACTGAGGAATGGCAAGACAGATGGATCACCTCGAACCATGGGCGTATAACGGCAAGTTTTATAAGACATGTGACCTTTAAGCAGGAGAATGCATGGTTCTCCCCTGGGAGAGGATGTGTCTACCTGCTTACAGGATACGGGCCAATAAACAGTACTTTGCATAAACGAGGAGCCACAGATGACCCAAGTTGCCCGGCTTGCGGATCAGAACAAGAAACAGCAGAGCACATGATCTTCGACTGTCCGAGATACGCGGGTGTCAGGTATCCGACTCTCGAGCCAAACCGATTAAATTTACAAAGGCTGATCCGAACGGAGGTTGAATTCGTCAAGTTCAACAACATGGCAAGGCACATAGTAACAGAAAGGTATAACATATGAGCACGAAAAATGCAGAAATCCAAATAAATAAAAGTGACAGTAAAGTAGAAATAAGGTCCGCCTCCTCGTGGCTAGGGACGGAAACGGGGCCAAAGGGCTCTGGCTGAGTGACCTTAAAGAACTACGGCAGAAAACACTTAAAACATGAGTATATATAGTCTGGTTGGATTGCAAAAACAGAATGAGAAATACACTCCAAAGCACGGGTAAAATAAACAAAGAGCAGAACAGAAGTGATCCAACGCGGTTATGAGCGAAAGCTCGATACTGCATTAAGAAGTGACTATATATATATATATGTCCCTATCTACTTTCTAGCGAAACCACTGCCAAGGGAACGGGCTT
>NW_026533763.1:0-10089 GCF_026225885.1 Hylaeus anthracinus | reverse complement strand
AAATGCAACAGTTTTATTTCTATAAGAATTAATGGGTGTTCCAAATTAGTTTTACCCATAAAAATTGTGTATTTTCGTACATTCTTAGAATGTAAACAAGTATGTGTGCAAAATCCTTTATAAAAATTTCTCATAGATTAAAAAACAAAGAAATCCTCAAAAAGAAGTAAAAATTGACGCTCCAGTCTAGCATACCCCCTTAAGACTTAAAATTGACACCTCTATCTCTGTGTTACTTCACAGTTGTTTCACTCTCCTGAATGTAGATCAAACTGACGTGTCGTGTAACGTCACGAAAATGAAAACGGTGGATGAAAGACAGAAACACGGTAAAAAGGAAGAAACAAAATATCAGAAGAAGAACAGGAGTAAATCACTAAAGAAAAAGGAGAGGGGACGGAACAAGAAGAAGGGGGACCAGTGGTAGAACAAGAACAACACATCGAAGGACAACGAAGGAGCAAAACGAGCTGGAAAAGAGGCGAAGAAGAGGCAAAGGAAGGTGGTAAAAGGAGAAGGATGCTCCTAATTCGTAGTTCGGGGCGGGGTTTTTTACGAAGAGAGAAGGAGAGAGGAGGGTGCGCCGAGCAAGGGCGAGCGAGGGAGCACAAAGCGAGCTGAGGTATAAATTGGTTTGTTTGCCGCGGAGATAAAAGGGGCCGCTAAATGTTATCTTTAAGGTGTCGGATCAACGCAAATGTGGCTGAGTTACTCGTAATTATAGTATACACGGAGTCTCGGCCCTCGTCTCTACCTGCCGCGCCATCGGTTGGCTCTCTCCTGGCTCTTAGCTCTGCCTCGTTTCTCGCGCAACCCCATTGGCGTAACCATTCACCCCGTGGATCTTGTTCCAATCGAACCAGATACAGTGACAACCAGCAATGATACCAGTATTGGAACCATACGATCATCATACACAAATAAACACCATTCATGCTTGTAGCTTTGCTCATTGAACATTTATTAATAAGTAGTATCTTCCGCTGTCGACCATAACGATGTCAGATCAGAGATTTATAGCGCGTAGGGTGCGCGGCGCAGGTGTCGTTCGAGTGCGAACCTTTCACTCGTTCGGAGCCTTGTAGGCTGGCTTTAGAACTAATATTTAGGGATATTAGGCAATTATATTGGTGTACTTTTTGTTAGATCGTCATGAGTAGTCTGCGGATCTTTATGCAAAATAAAATCTTCGCGAACATGCCTACAAAAATTGAACCTAAATAGGAATTTATTTTATTCTGCAAATATTATAATATGAACTTTAATTTCAATCTTTTTTATATTCTTGCATATTATTTGCATTTTGTAGGTTCTTGCACATTCAAATTTCGTATAAATGCATAAAGATCCGCAGCCTAGTCATGAGCAACTAATTAAAATTTCATCTGGGTCGAATTACTAAGATTGCAGTTATAGGGAATTCAGATTCTGAATTTAGTATTATTAGTCTACTTTAGCCAAAACGTGGAAAACAACTAAAGTTAATTGAATCAAAAATAAAACCATTCAAAACTGATCTTGCGAAATATTGAATAATTAAAATTACTTCTATTTTTCTTAAAGAAAACAAATACGTTATTTTATTCTAAATTACGAATTATTTATAGTACCTTTAGAAAAAGGTGATTGGTAACATAAATAAATTATAAATTAATAAATAAATAAGTAAATAAATAAAATAAATCATAAATTAAAATTGGACTTGCCAATAAAAAGAAATATCTTTTTATACAAAAAATCTGTATCAGACCAAAATAGTAGGAATTGTAAAGAAATCACGAACAAAATCAAATTTTGAACTTTTTAAATATATGTAGGTCTAGGTTAGGTCTTTATTATTAGTTTAAAATTATTAGTCTACTTTAGTCTAAACGTGGAAAGCAACTAAACGGACTCTATCTGTATTAGACCAAAATAGTAGTATAAAGAAATCACGAACAAACAAATTTTGAACTTTTTAAATACATGTAGGTACTATATATAAGATACAGTTTACACATACGTGTAAGATATATACAGGTACTGTATATAAGGTACAGTAATTTCTCGGATAGCGATCAAATTTGTTGCCGGGATTTTCGTGAACTTTTTATTTTTATATAATGTATCTATTAATGCGAGCGTTTCGTAAGTAATTACTAGACTGCAGATCTTTATGCAAAATAAAATCTTCGCGAACATGCCTACAAAAATTGAACCTCTATAGAAATTTATTTTATTCTGCAAATATTATAACGTGAACTTTACTTTCGATCTTTTTTATATTCTTGCATTTGTTTGTGTACCACCCGAATTAGACGGTGCATCATTCCTTCCTTTCCCTCTAATTAAGATATTAATTTTCGACAAATTTTTCATACTTTCAGCAAATTCTTTATAAATTAGTAAAAAGAAAAAGTATACAATTTTTGTACATTCCAAATTGTACGTTCCAACATTCTTCTAAAAATTGTACTAAAAATTTTAGCAAAATATTGCATTAAATAAAAATTGCGTTCATAGTTACTTCTACTTTTTTTAAATACATTTTAAATATTCAATACCTCATTACGCAACGTATTTTCGAGGCGCTACGCCAATGGGAAAGCTTTTTATCTCAGATTCCAACAAGATGGGACTCTCCATTGGTGTGGCTTGAACAGCCGCGCGTACAGTGGGGCCAACATTATAGTACAAAATAATAATTCATAAATTATACGCGCCGCGATCGTTTAGAGGCTTAGGTATACAGCTCACTGCACATGCAGGTGATTCTGGTGCAGGTATATCAATAAGCCACGCTGGATATGCTGTTGTTATACCGGGTAACACGAAAACAATTCACAACTTCTTATTATAATATAAAAAAAATATTACAATGCAATAAATTAGTTGACTCAAGAATAAAACCATTCAAAACTGATTTTGCGAAATATCGAATAATTAAAATTTCTTCTTTTGTTTAAAGAAAATAAGTATCTTATTTTATGGAGTAGTATGAATTATTTGTAGTAACTTTTGGAAGAAAATCATTGGTAATATAAATAAATTATAAATTAAAATTTGACTTGCCAATAAGAAAAATATCTTTTTTTTTTTAAAAAATTGGGCTCGTTTTATTTTTTTACCACTTTGTATCACTTTTTATTGCAAGACGAGCACTATTTCACGTATGTTCGACTTGAAATGGATGAAACCCCTTATATTTTGCTGCTGAATAGGTTTTCGTGATAATTACATTTGCAAAAATTAATTAATTTTTTTATTATTTATAACTGTTGTTACTGCAATATTCCCATTTTTTTATGTGACTTGTCAAGGAATTACCCGATTACGATGAAATCTTCCACATATAATGACAGGTGATTTCATGATGTTCCCGTTTGCAAAACTTGATGGATACTTTCATTGTTTAAAACCATTGTTCGTGCCAAATTTTTAATCTCTGGTGTAGCTCGAAAAGAAATTTACCAAATGCGATCAATCCTTTCACATTTAATTGCACATATATTCCTGATGATCCCATTTGCAACTACACAGGGTGTCCCAAAAAATATTTTATCATTGAAATAAATAGTCATCTAGCAGTGAACATATCAAACTAATTTTGAAACCATGTTTGAAACTTACATTTTACGCCCTCGACGGCAAAACATTCAAGTTTCTAATGAAACAGTTCCTACGTTTAACACTAGATGGCACCACAGAGTTTGTTTGTGTGGGGATTCGCCTTAAGGCGTATCGCTCTGCGCATGCGCGTATTTGAACGCGTTTGTTGATTGCGTGGAGTGGAGACGACGACCATTCGGTATTGATTCCGTTGCGTGGTGTCGAAGCGTTTGGTCGAAACATTTGTTATCTAGTTTTGTTATTATTAGAGTTAAATGTTAATCGTTTCTGTGTTTATTCATTTCCCGAGTCACTATTCCTATTCGGTGAAGTTGGCACCGATCTATGGTTAATCAACAGCCATATTGCATACGGCATACAGCCGACCCAGGAGCGCTGGCGTAATCGGAAAATTACGGCGCCATCACATCGTTTGGTGTATTGGCGTATCCCTATAAAAAACTTCAAAAAAGTAAAAAAAATTACGCCAAGTATATGAAAAAATGGAGGACTTAAGGGTGCGCAGGAGACAAACTGGCGCCACCAACGGAAAGTAGGTGAACTACTAGATAGTTTTTTCCGTTTTTCAGGCACAATAATGAAAAAAACATATAATAATTATGCATTTCGTAATCAAGGGAGGTAAATCTATCGTCTCGTCAAGCGTTATTTGGAAAAAATTGAAAAAAAAAAAATTTCTTCCCTTTGAACGTATTTTTAGCACGTTTCAAAAGCGAATTGCAAAATGTGTAACTGTCCCCCGCAACGGTATTTTATAAGGAACAGTTTAAAAAAAAAATCAGCCAAAAAGGTTGCTTCCTCGCCTCATAAAATTACATTGGTGGTGTCGCTACGATTGAGACGATTCATATGCCAACATAGCTACCTCAATATCGTGCTTTCCACCGCAGCGCTGTCGTCGTCTTCCTTTCCGTTACCGAGTCGACCATCTAAACACGCTTTTCGATTTGGTTCGCAGGTATCGTAGTCGGGCCGAGTTTTTTCGCGCACGCGCAGCGAACGTAGCATCAATGAAGTATACGCACGACTAAAAAGGTGTATCTTAATTACCCCTGCATAATTTTACAAATATATTCATGATTTATGGACAAATGTAGGACAATATATAAAGACAATATATAAATAATAAAGACAAATATATTCATGATTTCGCGCTCATAGCCACAATAGCCATAGCATTCCACACCTGTTACCCTGGATACGACCCTGTTGACGGTCATTCTGGCAGTACATGGGCGAAAAAACTTGGCCTGGCTGGTATCACTGATCGTAGTATCGTACATAAGATATCGTTAGTTCGATCCCAAGCTGCTGTGTATTTTTTTTATTCTTATTTTATACTTTGTTCAGTTCCCGAACATTTTGTATAATTTATAAAAAAAAAAAATTTTAATTTAAGAGGTAATATAAAATATAAAATACAAACAAATAGCCGAATACTTTCCTGTTTCGCTGTATGTATATCGTGTTTGGTCTCATTGTAATCATAAAAATCTTACAAATACATTGGAAAAAGTTAGATTCAAAAAAATTAATAAATAAAAAAGTTTTATTGTTACATTAGTATTGTCTCGCGCCCGCCGATATGTTTTGGTTCCTAGCTTCGTGCCTTGGATCTCTCTCTCTCTCTCTCTCTCTCCTTGCTCCTCTCTCTTTCGCTTTCCTCGCTCTGTCTCTGTCTATGTTCGCGCTCGGCTGGAGCCGCACGTAAACTTAGAATCGACACCTCGGCTGGTTATTATACCTACATACATTGTATGTGTAACCAAATGTTTCGATCAGCTTCGAATCCGTCCAAAGTTTGAAGGCGTCGACGAAGTAGAAAGAGACAGTTTGATGAAGAAGAAAGAGAGACTGACAAGGGAACGGGCCCAGATATGACGCTAATTTTTTTATGAGCCTTTGCACAGTGGAAAACTGAAGTGAATGATATTCAGTTTTGGGGGCAGACGATTTACAGTTTACGAGATATTCAACATTGAAGTTATTATTGCTGCTTACTTGGTGAATTATAAGCGACTCTGTCAATAGCGAATTCGGTGTGGCCAGTAAAGCATCAGCATAATAATTCCTCTGTCGCGAATTCGAGGGTAATTATAGAGAACAGGTACATCCTCACCGATTTCTAGTATTTTTGAATATGTTGTAGAAATCAACATTTTGAACAACTTTTTCCTATACATATAACCGTCGCTCGACCCAACGAGTACTGCAACGCACCACGCAGGTGTGTACATGGTTAGCCTGGGGGATGTTTATAGTTTAGCGGGGGGTTGAAGTGGCGCAGCCCCCCAGTATGCATATAGTTTTGAGATGTATGCTTTTTAAATTTTGTAAAAAGTTTTCAGCTTCAATTCCAAACTATGTGGATGCTGGGGGGCTGCGTTCCCCCCCCCCCCCCGCCCCCTGCCAGGCGGGGGGCTGCGCCCCCTCGACCCCCCGCTAAACTATAAACATCCCCCAGGCTAACCATGTACACACCTGCGTGGTGCGCTGCAGTACTCGTTGTTGGGGGCTTCGCCCCCAAACTCACGACCGGTGGCTAGCCCCCGGACCCCCATTTTTTTACTGTACGAATAAAGATCATGCGCTACTTCATATGTATGAATGAGTTCGAAACAGATTGAAACACGAGCCGACTCGCGAATGATAGCTAACGCATACAGACTCACAGACGCGGACGTGTATTCCGAGCCTAAACAACCGACGACTCAACGCTTACACACACGCTGTCACGGACGCGTAGCTATACGCAATATTCATTGTAGTAGTAGCAATGGTATTTTGCAAATATCTCGGAAACTAAGGTCGAGCGACGGTCATATGTATAGGAAAAAGTTGTTCAAAATGTTGATTTCTACAACATATTCAAAAATCCTAGAAATCGGTGAGGATGTACCTGTTCTCTATAATTACCAATTCGAGTCCCGTTGAAACATTCTTACACTATTCTTTTTTTTCACTTTCTTTTAAAAATACATTCGTTAAATATGACTTATTTATAACTAATGTTCGGATATATTTTTTAAAACAAACGATTTCCATTATGATGTACATGAACTTGAGTGATAATTTTCGAAAAAGCAGTGGAAACAAACTTTTTAATCACCATGTACATCGAATGAATGCTTTAGATTCACAACTGCAAAATTGTTTATTTAATTCTACTGGGAATACCGCTTGATTTACGTTAATGAAATGTACTCGATTTCTCGATAGCCATGATGCGTATCAAACATATCTATGTAGAATAGAGATAAATATATTGAAATTCATTATACAAATAAAAACAAGTATAGCAATGTCTCGAAATAAGTAACTCGATCGGGACCGGCGAGTTGCTTATTTCGAAACAGTTATGGTATATTCGGCTTGACCGTTCTCGAGCGTGACGAGGAGGAACCCGTAGACAAAACAGGGGGTTCGGTGTAGCGGCAAACTATAAAGTGATCCCTCGAGCACGGGTGTTATACTTTGGAGAATGATAGAAGATAACATGCTTTCTCATTTTAACACTAGTAAAATCGAACGAATGGAACGTATACATATACAACTAACAGTAGTATTCCGGAGAATACATACGCCAGAGAAAGAGAAAACATTAAACACATTCTGTCCTCTTTACGCTTGGATTCTCTGCTATCGATAACTATTTCTTCAAAACGAATTGCACGCAAAGAATCACTATCCATTTTCAAACTTTCAAACCTTCATTCATGTGACTGTCACGATAAAACGAAATAAACTTACGACCAAACATAAAAATCGTTGTAAAGACTTACTCACCTACAGCAAGTATGTATTCCGGCATGATATGTTACGTTAAAAAATTAATTTTAACCTTAAAATATGCGTAAGGTAATATATAATATGCAGTATATAGTACATGATATCCAAAAAGTATATTTCTGATAGAAAATTGAAATAAAAAAAAAATACATCAAATCGGGATTCGTACCCGGGTCAAGCAACGTTACAACCTAATACTCTACATATCCATTCAACGAACCCTGCTAGATGCTTTTATTGTACATTGAAAACAAACACCCATTCTGAAAAAAGCCAAAATGGTTTTGCAGTACTACATGCGTACTCGACCCTCATAAGGTGTCGATGCAAAAGCGATTGCAACATCCGTGCCTTCCCTTTGTTAGTGTGCTTTCTCTTATGTAATTACGTATATTCAAAAATAATGTTCATAAACGTTTTACCTTTCTTATTATAGAATATTTTTTACATTGCATAATATCATTACATTCCACAAAAAACAATTAGTACTTTATTATGTTCGTACCATATTACAAATATCATATCAGTTGTTTATTATTTATTACTTTGAAATTATCGTAACAGGCTATTCTGTATCAATTAATTGCAATGCAATATAACAACCTTAACATATACATGACGTTTCTTAACAATATAATATTGAATATATATACATATGCAAAAGTAAAATATATAAGCTCGGGCGCTTTATACTTTTAGTACGGTACTGAACCATGCTGAAAGGCACTTTTAGATTATCGGCACACCAGCAGCAGGAGAGACGACACCAGCGCTGTGGTGTGCTGTGGTAGAGAGCGTGAAACTCAAGCCACTGTGCAAGCGCATCAGTCTTCTCGATTTCATAACGACAACACCATTGTAATTTTATGAAGTGAGGAAGCGACCTTTCAGCTGATATTTTTTTTAAACTGTTCCTTATAAAATACCGTTGCGGGGGACAGTTACACATTTTGCAATTTCGCTTTTAAAACTTGCTAAAGTCCTTTAAAGACAAGAAATTTTTCTTTTTTCAATTTTTTCCAAAAAACGCTTGACGAGACGATAGATTTACTTCGCCTGATTACGAAATACATAATTATTATATGTTTTTTTCATTATTGTGCCTGAAAAACGGGAAAAACTATCTAGTAGTTCAAAAAGAAGTGAAATCGAAATGAGCTGCCAGTACATGAAGGTGCTTTCCAGCAAAGTGCAAAGGCGACACTGTATAACACAATAAAAAATTCAGTGCTTTCCAACTATGCGCAGCTAAAATGCTGTGTTCAACAGTGCAGATGTTCAGACCCTAATGACAACTCATGTAAACTGACTGCTCCGCACTTTGGCGGTGAAATGAAGAAGCTAAATAGTGTATCAACCACAAACTGAGACTGTTTAGACATTTGCCTAGATGTCCGGGGCCCGGAAGTCAAATGCTTGGCGTGGCCAGGCAAGGTCAGGGTTTTGATGAATAAGAATTATTTTAAAATGTAAAATAATGAAAATGTACTCATATCGTAAGAGTTTTAAATTGACAAATTATGTGAAAGTCTGCGAGAAAGAAAGTATGCGTATTGATGATCTGAGAATGCCTTAGCTGGCCACGCCAAGCATTTGACTTCCAGGCCACGGACATCTAGGCAAATGTCTAAAGTCTAAACAGTCTCAGATTGTGGTTGATACACTATTTAGCTTCTTCATTTCACCGCCAAAGTGCAGAGCAGTCAGTTTACATGAGTTGTCATTAGGGTCTGAACGTCTGCACTGTTGAACACAGCATTTTAGCTGCGCATAGTTGGAAAGCACCGAATACAGTGTCGCCTTTGCACTTTGCTGGAAAGCACCTTCATGTACTGGCAGATCATTTCGATTTCACTTCTTTTTCTACTTTCTTGTACTTTTTTATGGGGATCTTTTATTTTTCTATGATTACTCTTTAAGTCCTACCCTTTTTCATGTACATGGCATAATTTTTTTTACTTTTTTGAAGTTTTTTATAGGGATCTCACTTCTTTTTATAAAGCTCATTTCTATAGTGAATGACTTCAAATAATAGAAAATGGGAGATCAGTTTGAATTCCTTAAGGTTTCAAAAGTACGCACAACGCATTGCAGGAACTCTCATTGCAAGAAATTTATGAAAGAAAAAATGGAATCACTTTATCAGTAACATTTAAATGCAACAAGACTTTCTGTCATGTGTCGAAGGTACTTTTGAGAAATTAAAGGATTAAGTTTGACCTCTCTTTTTCTATTTTATTGTAATACAATAAATTATGAGTTACAAATTGTGGATCTCTGTTCATTTTCTCATTATTTAAATTTCTTGCAACAAAACTTTCTACCATGCATTGTGTGTACTTTTGAAAATTCTAAGGACTAAAACTGATATTGCAATACAATTAATTGTGCGTTACAAATAGTGGATTTCTTTTTTCATTTCTCGCTTTATCTTTAACATTCGAATTTCTTGCAAAAAGACTTTCTGCCACGCGTTCTGCGTACTTCTGAACTTTATTCTAATACAATAAATTATGCGTTACGAATAGTTGATTTCTTTTTTTCATTTCTTACTTCATCTTTAACATTTAAATTTCTTGCAGAGAGACATCTTGCCATGCGTTCTGTATACTTTTGGAAAGTTAAAGGACTGAAGCTGGTCTTTTTCCTATATCTGGCTTCAGACACATTATGTATATTGTAGACTCTATG
>NW_026533762.1:0-4090 GCF_026225885.1 Hylaeus anthracinus | reverse complement strand
GCAGTTGTCAAGAACAAAAGCTCGTCCGCATAAAAACTCGTGAACCAATGCTTATAACGGATACACCAGCCAAACCGTAGGTCCCCTTCCTATGACCCCTAGTGGAAATCGGCATATGTTAACTATTCAATGTCACTATCAAAATTCTGTATGGCAATTCCATTACCAGATATTCGTGCGCTTACCGTCGCCGACGCTTTGTCGCGCTATTTCATCGCAATTTTCGGAGCACCGCGCGCTATTCTGACCGACCGCGGAAAATGTTTCATCAATAATCTAATGCAGGGCATAGCTCGCGTATTTAGAATAAACCACGTTACAACATCTGGTTACCGTCCCCAGACTAACGGCTCACTAGAAAGGAGCCATATCGTTCTTACCGAATATTTAAAACACTATTTGGAAAGATACGAAGACTGGGATTTGCTATTGCCCTTTGCGACCTACTCGTACAACACTTCGGTACACGAAGCGACGAACTTTACCCCGTACGAAGTAGTATTCGGTTAGTTAGCCAGGGATCCATTCACGCCGCTGTTTCAGGACGAAATTGCAACATATCCTTCATACGTACAAAATTTGGTTCAACGCCTAGATGAAATTCGGTCAATGACACAGAAAAATATAGATGAAAAGAAATTACGTTCAAAATTATATTACGATCGCAAAAGTAACGAAGTTAATTTCAAGCCAAATGATCTCGTCTATGTATTAAAAGAACCGCGAATAGGAAAATTCGATTCACACTACGAAGGACCCTTTAAAATTTGCGATACCACCGAACAGAATAACGCTATTCTAACAAAGGAAAATGGTCAGAAATTCATGAAACACTTCGACAAATTAAAACATACTCACTCCAAAGAAAAATCGCCTTGAGGATAACGGATATCGGTCAACCATAACCGACATGATAATACTAACTACTTCGAACGAAGTCAACGCGAATAAATTAAATAATTATTAGTAAAAGTTTAGTTAAAGTTAAATCTCATTTCGTAACGCAACATTCAAATTCCCCGTACTTCGAACGGCAAGCGTTTGCAACACACGCACTGTCGGCAAATTCGTACGATGCCGACGTTGTGGCAATATTTCGATAACCAAATATTGCAAGCCTAGCAAAGGTTAAGAAAGCTACTTAGACTCTTTTCTATCGACAGGAATTTCTCACTAGAATTTATCGGGACAATTAGCAACGCTCTTTTTGGAACACTTACGGAAGACGACGCAAAATATTACAATCAGGAAATAGATAAAATTTATAAGGATCAAACGCATTTATCACAATTATTGGGTAATCACACACATAATTAGATCAGAATTTCAAGACATTCATCAAGATTTACTAACTCTCAGGAATTCATCCTTGAGAATGAGCAATAGAATAAAAGAAATAGCCACAGGATTACGAGAACTCAACGAAGTCGAGGCAGAAATGGAAATAGAGAGGGCCGCAACATTTTGGACAAATCAATTAGCAAGACACGTAGATGAATATCTTCACGCTTTACAAATACTGACAGATGCAATAATGTTTGCTAAATTAGGAATATTGCACCCCGCAATACTATCACCCGACCAACTCGCAACTACATGCACCCAGATAAATCAGTCAACACTATACGAATTCCCTCTATCTTTAACGGAACTACATTCAGAGGAATTTTATAAAATAATTTCAATCAACACCGCGTACTCGAATGGAAGAATAGTAATATCAATAGAAATTCCTCTACTGGACAAAACACCTTTTACCCTTTATCATTTACACCCATATCCTTCCTTTCTACCTATATCCCACAATATCTCTACTGCCATGGTCGTAGTCCCACAAACACCATTCTTGGCAATTAATAGGATCCATCAGGATATCTTCCTGCCCACGGAAAATTTTATGCAAGGATGCAAGACTCATCCCGATAAATATGTTTGCCAACTCACATTACCATTATATCTTAACAAAAACACAAACCATAGAATGGAAAAAATGTAACGTCAGATCTTTAAAATCAACTCATACGTTCACTAACCACCTTTCAACTCCTACACGTGGTTGTATTCTGTCAGGGAGAAAACGCCAGTGAAAATCAAATGCAATCACCGCGCAGCAGGGTATGAACTAGTACAGGACTCCAGAATTTTGAAACTGAAAAAGAACTGCCAGGCACAAATCGACAACTTAAAACTTGTCGCATCAGAAACAACAACACTTCGAATGAATTCAACGTTTAATCCATTTTTAACACTAAACATAACATAATTGATACCACAAATAACACCCCATCACGTAAAAATAATATCCGACTACCAACTACACAACATACCAATAGGAACGTTATATGACAAAGCAAACGAAAAATCCATAGCGCTAACAGAAATAGAACGCCAGGCCCAAGATCTGGCAACGCACCACCGTACTCAACGGTTAACAACATATACGATTTATGGGGCGCTATAGTAGGAGTGCTAATCTTTGTAATTGGAATATTATGGATTACTAAAAGAAATTGCAAATATATCTGCGAAAAGAGATCCAAACCTAATAGAAAACAAAAAGAAGAAATAGAAATGAGAACAAAAGAACAAACACGAGCAAGAAACATCGGAACACCGGGTATAAGGCCAATAATCTCACCTCCAATATGCATTACCGAAATTCCAAGCATATGCCCGGCAATAGCGGAAGAGTTACCAAAACCAGCCACGCAAGCACATTTTTTCTAAAGCAACAGGTAAAATAAATCAGATCAGAAACCACACATTCTACCCCATTTATGCCCAAATCAATCACTATATAAACTCCTGCATTATCGCTCAAAAGTCATTAACAGTCAAACCATTTAAAGAGAAAGTACCCGCACAAAGCACCTAAAGGAAAAATGTGATTTATCAGACCAAAAAATGGTATGCATTTTGAAATCATAGACATCGAGATCAACTCTCCCCGAGTTACAATCCGCAATTAGCAAATTTTTAATTTTTTTTTCGCTCTCTTCTCCCTTCAACCTCAAACAGCTACCCTACCAATATTCAACGACACACGGATGCCGCGTCTGAGCACCCCGGCAGAAAGAGTGCTACCTGCGCATATCCTGGGTCAACTCAGGAAAAGAGAGTGCATACAGGGATACACTTGGATGGCAAGGGACGGCACTAAGGTCTGCGACGGGTGCCATTGGACACTCTCCGAAGGTGAGGCCGCAAGTTACGAACCAGCCTACATGCGCCAACTGGTGGAAGAGGGCCGCAGGGCCCACACAGCGGCCTCATGCGGAAAATGCAGGAGACGCGCACTAAACCCGGGAAACCCGGAGGAGTGCTTCGCGTGCACCGGCACGATAGCCAGGACGCCCTGGATGGAATTGGCAGTACGGCCATACATTACGGTACCAGGACCGAGGACTCCCCCCTTACCCGAATACTTAGGCTAGTCATAAACATAAACCCTCACCCTTTATATTATACCCTTGGTACATGTATTATATTTTACTACTAACATATTAGTTCTAACGGAATTATATTTTATTACACTTATATATATTTATACTCGTTCAACATATTATTTCATAGTTTATTCATTTATAACGAAATTATATTTTATTATATTTATAGCATATACGTATATTATTAATGTGGGATTAAACAAGAGGAGTTTCTATGATGTTAGGAACATAGACGCGTAAATTATTGTACCCCATCTCACGAATTTATCATAGACATTTCATATTTTAATATATTAAACCTATTGAAAAGAAAAAAAAATTTCGACAAACAAAACCATTCGGACTAATATTATAGTTAACGCCATAACAATCTTTAGTAACAATGTGCAGTTTGGCAACACACGAGTTGGAGCACCTGCTTTACACAAGAGAGCCTCTTGAGACTGTCTTGTGTCTGGCGAGGGGCGTGTAACGTGCGGCCCTACCGAACGGTGCCACACATCGTCAATTACCAACCCTTTAGGAATGCGCATGAACCACGATTCGGAAATCGTGGCACTAAACCAAGTCGCGTGAACCGCGACTCAGCAAACGGGTGTCAGCGATATTACGCTGTTACGCATAAGTCACCTGTCGAATCTAGA
>NW_026533761.1:0-9670 GCF_026225885.1 Hylaeus anthracinus | reverse complement strand
AAACACTATCACTTTCTCCTCTTTCCTGGTTTTAAATATTAATCATTGACACGAACACTCTGTATAAAACTGGATTCTAATAATTATAAGAAAACAAGCCACTTACAGTAAATTTCTGTAGATGTTGCAGTGGTTTGAACGTGCACGGTTGCTTTTTCTAGCTTGACTGCTGTGCTCGCGATCGGCGTCAACGACGAAACTTCTGCGATCGTCATTTTTGACGTCGGACGTGATCGGTCCCTTCAGCCTATCCGCCCCCTAAACCCCCGCGTCATCAAGATCGTATACCGAGAACGACAATCACCCCACTCGTCTGACTTTGAAAGCTAATAAATGAATTTTGAACTTCTGATTCAGTTCAGTGATATATCGTAAACACGTTCGCACGTGTACATATAAAATCGAGTTATTTTTTAATATTGTGTATAGTGTTCGCAATATTGTGTATAGTGTTTGTAATATTGTGTTTCTAAAATGGATAACAATAATTCTACGATACGGGCGGAACGGAATGTGGCGTCACGATACTTGAAGGGGAAAGAATCATTGAAATGTCTTCGCATCTTCAGGAAAAGATACAGCAGAAAAGGAGCGTATTTACGAAATAGGTCAGTGTAAACAATATGCATTTACGGTAATTATAGAGAACAGGTTACATCCTCTCCAATTTCGATGATTCTTAAATATGTTGTAGAAATCAACATTGTGAATAACTTTTTCCACACTTGTAGAAATTGTAGAGGATGTTCTCTATAATTACCTTTTTTTTTTATGTATGTTCGCCGATTACGTCCAGACGGCTTGACTGATCGGGATGAAATCTCTTGTATCTTGCAGAGCATATTCCCAGTTTGGTCCCGTTACTTCGACATTTTAAGATTTTTTATTTTTTTCCCGTTCTTTTTTTTTTACCAAAAAACAGAAAAATTTTGTATTGCTTCTTATTTCGAAACGGATTGACCAATCGGATTGAATCTTCTTGCATCTGGTAGGGCTTCGGTGCCTCCTAAAAGCTTAAAAAGACATTTACCTTCATCCATCTGTTATCATTTTATGGCACTTTTTTATTGCAAAATTGTACTATTTCACGTATGTTCGGTCTGAATTCGATGAAACTCTTTACATTTTGCTGCCGGAAAGGTTTTCGACTTGTTCACTTTGCAGAAATGATTTTTTCTTATTGTTTATAAGTATTGTTGTTGCAAAATTCCTATTTATTATGTAACTTGGAGATGAATTTATCGATCGAAATTGAACAATGCCTAGATTTCCCCATTTGTAAAAATCCATAGATTTCTCAATGTTTATAACAATTACTACTGCAAAATCTCTATTATAAATGTCTATCGAGATTGGCTTTATTAATGTCTATTGAGATCACATTGTATGACAGCTGATTTCATTGTTTTCCCATTTGTAAAAATCTATGAATTTTTTAATGTTTATAACATAGCCGGATAAGGGGGTCAAAAGTGCTCTTGAGCCAAATTGGAAAATAAGCATATCACTTAATAGAGTGTTAAAAGAAACCATTTGTGCCAAATCTCAACCCCCTTACCCTTACTGGAAGGGTAGTTACAGGGCAAAATGCAATTTACAGTTTAAACTGTATATCTTTTGTTGTACTATATCAAGAATTTGAAAAAAAGTTACAGATATTCTACTTTATGGCGTACGTGTTTATAATTTTTTTCAGTTTTTTTTCACTGCAAATAGGATTTTTAAAAAATTCAAAAAGTTTAAAAACATTTATTTTTTAGAAATTATGAACTGACCACGTTTATATTTTTACACTGTTAATGTCTTCTTATGATTATTGGTCTTTAATTTTTTCATATTTTTGGAAGTGGTGGAAGAAAAACCGATTGTTGTTTATAGTATTACCTTAATTTTTCATTTGACTATGTTCATATTGCGGCTGTTTTATTGTATGATTTTGTCAGATTTTTTGCACATGTTTGCCACATACAAAAAAAATTATAAATCGATATTTTTTAACTTTTCGTTTGCAGCGGAATACTATGTATATTCGAATCTTTAAAAAAAAATTTGTACATCTCGATGAGATATGTGTTGCTGTATTTAATAGTAAACGTAACAAAAATAAATCTAGAGTTGAGGGACACTGCGTTTTAGAAAAGTGAAAGTTTCTTTTCTTCTGTCTTTCGTAGTTGGGCCTCTGACAGTATTTATGTTCAGGAGAGCAGTGTGAAAAACATGTGGCAGACCAAAGCCGTATTTTTCTTCTACGACCTGGGCGCCGATTTTACTGTGTGCTTTTGAAAAAGCTGTTAGTCTCGCTATAAGAATAAAGACGTCCTTCCGTGTTCTTTAAAATAAAAAAATATTTGATATAAAATATTTAGTGTGAATTTGTTTATTTAAAAATTCGATAATCCAATAATATGAACCTGTTTTTAAATATATTTTTTCGAAAAAAAGATATTTTCCGAGAATCACTTCTTTCAAACCATTTTTATTCTTTTTTTTAGGAATTTTTTTCTCATAAATAATAGAAATCGCTCCAAAATGTTATTTAACAAAATATGCTTCATTTTGACCGAGAATGTGAAAAATAATTTTTGTAGACAATTTTAGAGTTTGACCAAAATCGACGGTGAAAAGTTAGAAAATATCTATTTATAATTTTTTTGTATGTGGCACACCTGTGCAAAAAATCTGAAAATATCATACTATAATAACGGTAATAAACTATTAAAACAGCCACAATATGAACATAGTCAAATGAAAAATTAAGGTAATAATATAAACAACAATCGGTTTTTCATTTTTCCAACATCGTTCCACCACTTCCAAAAATATAAAAAAAGTAGAGACCAATAATTATAAGAAGACATTAACAGTGTAAAAATATAAACGTGGTCATTTCATAATTTCTAAAAAAAAATGCTTAAAAATTTTTGAATTCTTTAAAAATCCATTTTGCAGTGAAAAAATCTTTTTTCAGATGAAAAAACTTCATAAACGCGTACGTCGTAAAATAGAATGTATGTCGGTCTGACGGGTTCAGCATTGTTGACATGCACCACGTCTTCGATCAGATAAAATTGATCGGCGAACATTCAGAAACGTTTGAATTTTTAACAAGGCACCTGGAAATAAAAGGTCTGAAAAGATCGGGTTTAAATTCAACCCTTATTCTAAAATGCAGGATGTGCAATTATAGAGCCGAAGTGCACAGCCAACCTAAAAATGCTCAGATAATGAATACAACTGGGAATGCAGTTGCATGAAACATTCTCAGTGGAGGCGGCTACGCACAAATGGAGGATTTTTTGACATCTATCATTGTCCCTTGCATTTCAGAGAAGAAATATAGGAAATGTCACGACCACATCGTCAATAAATTAATCGCTGCTGTCGAAACAGAAATGGTAGCAGCGGCAGAAGAAGAAAAAAGGCTAGCCGTTGAAAGAGGTAATGTCCTTTCATGTGGAATTCCACATATTCCTCTAGTTGCAGACGGAAGCTGGATGAAAAGGTCGTACCGAAAAGGAAAGTACGACTCACTGTCCGGTGTTGGTGTGATCATTGGTTATCACACCAAGAAAGTATTATTTATTGGCGCGAAGAACAAAATTTGTTGTATATGCCGCAATGCAATCGTAAAAGAAAAAGACCCGCCACACCATCAATGTTTCAAAAATTGGGGTAGAAATCAAACATCTACCAAGATGGAGAGCGACGCCATCGCAGAAGGTTTCAAGAACAGTGTCGAAAAAAGAGGATTAATTTATTCGACATTGATTGCTAATGGCAATAGCAGCGTCTACAAAAAAATTTTAGACTGCGACTCATATAAAAATGTGATTCGTGTAAAGAAAATTGAATGCACGAATCACTTGTTGCGCAACTTCGGCAATAAGTTAAAAGAAGTTGAGAAGAAGACTCCGCCGGGCTGTTATAGACAAGCCATCAAAAATAATATTCGGCGAATGCGTATGGGAATTACAAAAGCTATAGATTGCAGAATATAGATTTAATGAAAATACTTCGATATTACAGAGACAACAAAAATTATACGAAGATATTATGAATGTATCCAGCTGTTACATCCGGCCCTGCCGGTGTCCCTTTTCAACGACCTCGCATTGCGAATAGTTAAGATCAGATACTTTTAGGAATGCGCTTGACATACGATTCGGAAACCATTTCTCGGGAACCGAATCGTGGGATCTGCGAATCAGCGAAATAGGCGTCAGCACTCAACGCCAGCACATCCGCTGAACTTGGGACCCCTCCCGATTTCAACGGATGCAAAAACGAAGGTTCTCGAACGCGGCTCGTGCCATGCGAGGATCACCTAGTATATAAACTCGTGGACACGCTCCACGGTGGCTCTTTTTATTCTGCTGTCAGTACGTTATCATCGTGGTGATTACCGAAATCTTGTAGTCGTGGACAGGTTAACTTCACGCGTTGTCGTTACCTACGAAAGTCCGACGTATAATCGGTTAAGATCACATCGAACCTTTATCATCAATCGAACACGCACTCAGCGTCGCGCTTTGGTCATCAAATACTAAATTATTGTAGTCACGGATAGAGTAATCGTACGCGCGCCGCGTCGTTACTGAGGAAAGTCCGTTGTTAATTAGTAGAGACCCGTGTCGCGAGTGATAGTTGCCGACAAACAGATCCTTGCAACAGCACAGCCCTGAGACCACAACAGATAGCTGGTACAACCAAACTGTAAGACCGACAAGCGGTAACGTACCTACATAATTGTAAACTTGATTTCCCAAAACCGATATCGTAATATAAACTCGTTATTTTGTAACAATACATATTTATTTATATATTTAAATGCTAAACCTTGAAAACAATCATTGCAATCCCGAATTGCTCTTTCCCGTTAGCGAATACAGTTAAGGTGAGCTGTAGCTCTTTAATTGAAGACGATGATCCCAAGAAAGAGTCACAGATAAGCTGGGATGTAACAAAGCAATTCAGCTAATTTGGCATTACCGGTATAAACCTTTCGGTACGAGCGCCGGATATATCCGGCATCCATCTAATAATCTTATACGTCTTACTTATACAATTAATTGGATTATATATAAATGTCTTTTAACATTGAAGACTAATTTAAAAAATTTTTTTATTAAAAAATGTCTTCCAAGAAACATTATACGAAAGTGGAAAAAAAAACATTCGTGGTAATTTTAAAAAAATTTTCACACGTGTTTGAAAACAAAAAAGTGATTCCGCGTCCTTAAGAAATAAAGAGGATGCGAAGCAACAAATCGCGGAGGAATATAACATCGCTGCGATTTCATCTAAGGTTAGTAGAATAAAGAATATTATTACGTGAAACTGGTCATGCTTATCGCTATATGGATTTTTCTATATTACAAAAGAAATTTTATTTTTCAGAGGAATGTTGCCCATTTAAAAAAAAAAATGGAGTAATATGAAGGCATTGCAACGTAACGCTATTATGAAAGAAAAACAGTCTGCGTTGGCAACAGGGGTTGGTCCTGCGGAACTGTCAGTGGAAATTGATAGCGAAATAAGCGAAATTGTGCCACGATTGATGGGAACTTGATGCAAACAGGTTAGGGCAATCCACGACGCATCGTCTTCATTGTATCTGCAATCTTGCTACATTAAAGATACGCAATTAGCACAAAATAATAACACATAACATAAAATTATCTAAATTACAAACGATACCGTTAATCGGTATTGCCGAATTAAAGCGATCATGCATGATCCGTAGAATGATTATGCCATACGCAATCATTCTGGCACACATACATAAATACACAATTCATACATTCACATGAATCCATGTATTCTTTGATTTAAAATATATTTTACGAGGTTTTTGGCCGCAAGGTCTTTTTTCCTCAGGGTTTACCCCCAAATATTGTTTTTATTTACTAACATGTTTATTTGCATTTTATTATCTTAATCACGGAACTCAAGAAATAACTTCAGCTCCGACGCTACATTTTCCAAGCGACTCAATAGGATATTCGCCGACCCCACTACGAATAAGGTGTCATGGGTACCCTCAGAAACTGTCCTGCTCACCTTCGAAGGATCAATGGTACCAGAAACGATCAAAGTCTACGGACTCCTTAACAGGAAAGCTGTTCCATACGTCGAGCGTGTACGAACATGTATGAATTGTGGAAGATATGGAAGATATACAGGGTGAGTTTTATAACGTGACGACCTCAAATAAATCGTAAGGTATTCGTTGTACGACAAAATGTTTCAAACAAAAGTTGCATGGTATCTAGGGAGACATACAGTGCTGTAATCTGTTTTTCATTACCTTACTTTTTGTATTGAGATATTAGAGTTATCTTCAGCTTTTTAAACGGAATGTTTAATATTTTTTTTTGAATTCGGATAAATCATCAAATTTTTCGTCTTCGACGCAGACTGTGAGACTATGAAGTTAAACAAAGAGGTAAATCGACTCATTGCCTATAAGGACGTTAGCATTTATGAGGCATTCTCCCAAGCTAGGGATAAAGCTAGCAATAAAATATGTCTTGGAAACATTAGCCATCGTAAACGCTTTAAAATGTGTTTGTATCTATCTACTCGGGATCAATTTTAAAATCGTTATCGATTGCAACGCGATCAAAGCGATGAAAAACAAGAAGGATCTGGTGCCTCGCGTCGCCAGATGGTGGGTCTTTCTTCAAGACTGTACCTTCGACGTAAAGTATCGTAAGGGTAAACAGGTAGAACACGTCGACTACGTAAGTAGGAACCCGTGTAAGGATTATCGTGGGGATTTTGTTTGGGAAGGTTCCTGGCTAGAAATAACACAAAATAGCGACGAAATTAAATTCTGACCATACCGTGTCGTTGGATTACGAGTTAAGACACGGAATCCTATGCAGGAAAATTCTTAGAGACACGGGAAAAACAGTGTACCGGAGTTTTGTATCATATTCAATCTTGATATGATCCTTAAATACCACCGACAGAATTTTAAACCGATCTATATAGTATCCATGGATATTGCCAAAGCCTTTACTCGGTCACGCACCGAACAATTAAAGACACATTAGATGTCATGGGCTTACCGAGCCCTATGTCCGAGTACATCATGGATAGAAGTGCTAATACCTAAATACAGTGCCACACAAAATGGATTCCCTAATGTGAACCGGCCATAAGTTTGTCACGTGTTGTCACATCGGCTGAATGTTTTTTGTTTTATTCAGTATTCGTCAGTAGAATGTTCACCATGTCGCAATACACAACAATCGAACGGTCTAATATCGTGGAATTGTATATTGAAAATCAGGAGTCCATTATTTTGACTCAACGTGCATTTCGTGGAAAATTTCCGCGAAGAAAGGCACCTGATCCGAAGACAATTCGTGGGTTATATTCAAAATTCAAGGCAACTGGCGTGTTAAGTAATGTGCCGTGTCCGATTAAGCAGCGTAGAGAGCTCGATCAAACACAAACATCACCATCGTACAGGATCATGTAACGGAGAATCCAAATGTTTCGATTCAACACCGTTCCCAGGCTCAATCGTGAATCTTTGCGGCGTATTTTACGATTGGATTTGAAGCTGTTCCCATATAAGATACAAATGGTGCAAAAATTGAAGTCGGAAGACTACCCCAGACGATTGCAATACGGTAAAACGATGCGAAATTTAGAGAGAAGTGAAGACGATTTTTAGAACAAAATCATAATAAGTGACGAAGCACATTTTGACTTGCACGGCAATGTGAACAAACAAAATTATCGTTTCTGGGGAGCCGAAAACGCACAAATAATTCGTGAGCAGCCTCTCCACGGTGAGCGAGTGACAGTTTGGCCCGGAATATGTGCGGATTGCATCATTGGACCGTTCGATCCTTGCCTGGCGCAATTCGTAATTTCGGAATCTTAATTGCCACATTTCCCGTATCTGGAGCAAGTCCCAAATTCAATGGGCGATTCGTGCGCAAGAGCCTAACTATCCTAAGAGCCTAATATCGCGGACGCTTGTTCGCTGACTTGCGGTTCACACGACTCGGTTTAATAACACAATTTCCGAATTGTGGTTTGTGCGCATTCTTAAAAGTCTACTGATCTTAACTATTCACAATGCGAGGTCGATGAAAAGGGACACCGGCAGGGCCGTATGTAACAAATATCTAAACAATATTATTTCATCTTTTCACTAAAACAGTCAAGGGATTTGATCAAATCACTTACTTTCTTTAGGGAAATGACCTCACAGAGTTGTTATTTTAACATCTCCCGTGAATTGATCATCTACCTTAGGGATTTGATCAAATCTCTATTTTTATCATTTCCCTGCAACATATGTATGACACATTGTTTTCATGTGCGCTGTTCAGGAAGTCGCTACCAACCTTCTTGTAATAAAACACACAAACCTTATATTAATGAAACTGGGTTTGTTCGCGCCAAATGCGCTTCCTAATGGAGATTGCCCATCAATATGGGGTTTGAATCCCGCGCGAGTAAAAATCGTGTTTTGTTAGACGCGCTCTTTTGACAATTGACGTGCGTCTTCCCGAGGCGAAGAAGCCACGTGGGTTACGCGGCCATTCGTGAACGGGCTTGTCTGGCGATCGGTCGCCTCGCGTTTTCCTCGAATCTTTCGATTTGTGTTTGTGGTCGATTGGCGATCGGTTCGCCTTGTGCTTGTCGCGTCTGTTACGAGCCAGGGCGATAGCGACGCGCGTGTGAGCCCCGCGAGTGGGGTGGATTCGAGAATTGCATCGATACGATTAATTAGTATGTATCAATGGAGCCGAAGATTTGAGGATAGAGTAGATAATGCAGACGCCTCTGACGCGAAGTCAGGTAGCTGCTGGGAATTGGTATCTCCCAGTAAAGGGTAACCGTAGGGTAAGGTTCGAACTGTGAGGTTGTTGGAAAAAGTGCAGACGACTCTGACGCGAAGTCAGATAGCTGCTAGGAATCGGTATCTCCCAGTAAAGGGTAACCGCAGGATAGATTAAGTTTAGGAGTTCGTGTTGAGTACACAATGACTAAATCGTATCGATAATGAATACTACGCGTCGCGGATAAAGCCTCGCAACTTGTTAATTTAATAGAATAATAACTCGAGCGGTAAAGTTATTATGTTGTGGGATCGTTACACTGGCTAGGATTGGTAATTTCAAAGTAAAGGTTTGATGATTGATCCTACAGACTTCTCAGTTTACACAAAGAGTATATATTCAAAAATAACTATACTAATTACAAGTGTGCAGTGTCGTGTTGTCGCGGTTAGTGTACGAAGTTAAGATTACCTAAGTATTGCGCGGTGTTGAGGCACTGGCGATGCGGAGGTCGAGAGTACTTTTATGGCCGTAATAGATTTTAAGACCGTCTTCGCGTATCTATATGGTAACGATGATCGAAAGGAACTGAAGCCCGATCTCACTAGAGTACTACTCTACAGACGATCAATGCGTCTCTAACGAGTAACTCTTTCGTACTAGCCCCCGAGCAACGAAAATCGTGGGTTTATATACCCCTAAATGTTGGTGGGGATCCGTCGGTGATATCCATATTTGGAAATTTGACGGTTAGGATTTTCGTGGCTCTGAGGTGAGCAGCTGCGTTCCCTGGGAAAGGGTAGATAAGAAGTCTTCCCACGCAACGCAAGTCGAAGATGATGTTAAGAGTATGCAGCTGCAGG
>NW_026533760.1:0-6835 GCF_026225885.1 Hylaeus anthracinus | reverse complement strand
GTCGAAATTGTAATATGGCTGTCACTCATGCCGCTCGTTCATTTCTAGCCTGTAGCTGTCAGTTTGAATTTATGACATTTGGTTTCTTACAACAAGACTTTCTGACATGCATTGTGCGTACTTTTGAAAACTTAAAGGACTGAAACTGGTAGTGTAATATAATAAATTGTGCGTTATTCATATGACATTAATTTTATTTGTAAATAACACATACAAACCTTATTTTACTTGCAAATTAATGTAGAGCTTAAAATAAAAATACATTTGTCTTTTATTATAGTAAGCGTAGAGTCTACAATATATATAATGTGTCTGACGCCAGATATAGGAAAGAGACCAGCTTCAGTCCTTTAAGTTTCCAAAAGTATATAGAACGCATGGCAGGATGTCTCACTGCAAAAAATTTAAATGTTAAAGATAAAGCGAGAAATGAAAAAAGAAATCCACTATTTGTAACGCACAATTAATCTTATTGCAATATCAGTTTCAGTCCTTAGAATTTTCAAAAGTACACACAATGCATGGCAGAAAGTTTGGTTGCAAGAAATTTAAATAATGAGAAAATGAACAGAAATCCACTATTTGTAACACATAATTTATTGTATTACAATAATATAGAAAAAGAGAGGTCAGACTTAGTCCTTTAATTTCTCAAAAGTACCTACGACACATGACAGAAAGTCTTGTTGCATTTAAATGTTACTGATAAAGTGATTACATTTTTTCTTTAATAAATTTCTTGCAATGAGACTTCCTGCAATGCGTTCCGCGTACTTTTGAAACCTTAAAGGATTCAAACTGATCTCCCACTTTCTATTATTTGAAGTCATTCACTATAGAAATTAGCTTTGTAAAAAGAAGTGAGATCTCTATAAAAAACTTCAAAAGAGTAAAAAAATTACACCAAGTACATGAAAAAGTGGAAGACTTAAAGAGTAATCATAGAAAAATAGAAGATCCCCCTAAAAAAATTCAAAAAAGTAGAAAAAGAAGTGAAATCGAAATGAGCTGCCAGTACGTGAAGGTGCTTTCCAGCAAAGTGCAAAGGCGATACTGTAGAACACAATGAAAAATTTGGTACTTTTCAACTATGCGCAGCTGAAATCCTGTGTTTAACAGTGCCGACGTTCGGACCCTAAAGACAACTCATGTAAACTGACTGCTCCGCACTTTGGCGGTGAAATGAAGAAGCTAAATCATGTACCAACCACAAACTGAGACTGTTTAGACATTTGCCTACATGTTCGTGGCCTGGAAGTCAAATGCTTGGCGTGGCCAGGCAAAGCATTCTCAGATCATCAATACTTATACTTTTTCTCTCGCAGACTTTCACATAATTTGTCAATTTAAAACATTGACAATATGAGTACATTTTCATTTTATTGTGTTCAGGCCACCCCAAGCATTTGACTTCCAGGCCATGGACATCTAGGCAAATGTCTAAACAGTCTCAGTTTGTGGTTGATACTTGTTATGTTTTCTTCTACTTTATTCTAACTGTATTCTAATGTCAATAAACATCTTTATATTAATTATTTAATTTTGTTTGTTTGGCTCTTTTCTTTCTTTTCTTTCTTCTATCCTCCATCTCCTACTTCCTATTTCCTCTTTTCTGTTATCCCTTTATGTTTTTATATTCAGTTACTTACAATACATTACCATTATATATATATATTTTTTTTATAAGTCTATTTATCTACTAAATCTATATTTAAATTGTTCTTCCTCTCTTCTTAGCATAATCTACGAAAGCTTTTATAATCTCTCTGTTATTTTTGTTAATTAATAGATCAAAATCTTGGTTTCGGTCCACTCCTTCATTCTCAAGGATCTTCTCCAGATGTTTCCTTTTCGCCTTGTATTTTGGGCAGTCCCATACAAAGTGGTTTAAACTCTCGCATGGGTGGCCACATTCACATTCTGGTGATGCCACTAAATTCTTTCTGAAAAGAGATTCACCTAAGTTGAAGTGATTAGATCTTATTCGGTTCGAGAGAGTTATGTCAGCTCTCTCCCAGTCCGTTATGTCCCAAAATCAGACTTTTTTCTTTCCAATTTTTTTGACTGGCCTGTCCATATATTTTTTTCCCTTAACTTGTCCTTGTGTTTCTAAGTTCCTATCGTTCCTTTTCCATAACAATATTTCTCTATTAACTTTAAGGTCTCTTATTGATATCTTAATTTCTTCTTCCAAGTTACCTTTTAGTCCTCTTTTAGCTGCTTCATCCGCTAGTTCATTTCCTTTGATATTCTTATGAGCCAGTCTGATTCTTGTACTGTCTTGGTTTTGTTGCATTCCTGTTATTTCTTTTTGGTAGAGTTCGTCTAATTTTTCCTTATCTTATAACTCCATGGTGTGTCTGCTTTACTAAGATTCTCTTGTTCAACTTTTTTCGGGGCACTCATAGAATCTGTAAGGATGATGATTGTTTTATTTTTAAAATGCAAATTGCTATATTCCATTGCCTTCATAATAGCTATAGCTTCCGTTTTATATATTGTTGCTTTATTTAAAATGGTATAAGAATAGCTTGTATTCCCATGTATTATCAAAATTAATTACTAGTCTAATACCATTGGCCTCAGCTCCTTCCTTCTTGGATCCATCCGTATAAATCCATACCATGTTATTTTCCTTCTCAAGACCCAAATTTTTTTTAATTTCATTTTTGAAGTCCTCCTCTGGAGTTTCTATATCCCTTCTTGATAATCCCGCTCTCCAAGATATACTGGTTGTAAATTATCCACTCCTATTTCCTCTTCCGACTTATATATATGCTGATCTTCTTCTTCTATGGTTTTATAGGCTATCTCGAACCTTTGAACAGCCCCTTTGTTCAAGTGTTTATATCTTATAGCATTTTTTATTGATTCTCATATTCTTTTATTTTCTCTTTCTTTTAATTTGTACATATATCTATAAGTAAGTAATTCCACTCTTGTTCCTAGTTTCATCACCCCTGTTTCCATGTACATCACATTGAGAGGTGTCGTTATCCTATATCCCATGGCCGTTCTAATTTCTGCATGATGCGAACGCTCGATTAGTTCTTTCTTGCCTTCTCTGAAAGGAAAATATATCATACTTCCATATTCTATTACTGATCTAATAATTGATTTAAATAACATGACCATAGTCGCAGGATTAGCTCCTTTCCTTAATCCTCCAATGTATTTCAATAAATCTAATCTTTTCCTTAATTTCTGTGTTACTGCTTCCATGTGGTGTTTAAAAGTTAGTTTATTGTCTATTGTGACTCCCAGGAATGTGATAGTGTCCTTTGGTGTTATTTCTTCATTTCCTATTCTGACTTTTCCTATGAGCCCTTTTCAATTATGCTTTCCCAGTGGTGTTGAAAAGTTAGTTTATTGTCTATTGTGACTCCCAGGAATGTGATAGTGTCCTTTGGTGTTATTTCTTCATTTCCTATTCTGATTTTTCCTATGAGCCCTTTTCAATTGTGCTTTCCCAGTGTTAAGACTTGCGTTTTTTTCGTGGCTATTTTTAATTTAATTCACGATAGGTTTTTCGATAGGATCCTCATCTTCTTTTCTAAAATATTCTTGATTTCTCTAATGTCCGTACCTTTGGTATATAAGGCGATATCATCAGCATATTGTAAAATTTCAGTACTGTTATCCTTAATGTTCTCAGTAATGTCCGATGTGTATATATTATATAATATTCGGCTTAAGATTGACCCTTGTAGGAGCCCTTTAACAAACCATCCTTTTATTGGGTCCGCTCTTGTTCTTTTGCATGTGATAATTCTGTTTTTAGTCCATGCTCTTAAATATTTCGGAAGGTTTGGTGGGCAGCTTTTTTCCATTAATTTTTCTATCATTATGTTATGGTCAACATTATCATATGCCGATTTGATGTCTATTAATGCAACAATCATGTTGTTATTGCTTCCAATTGTTGAATCTGCTTCCATGGTTAGGATAGTTAGATTGTCAAGCGTTGATCTTTCTTTCCTAAATCTATTTTGGTCTGGATCCATTACCCTTTTTTCCTCAGCCCATAGAGTAAGTCTTTTATTTACAATTTTTTCTAATATTTGCCTAAACAGTTCGTAAGTGAAATAGGTCTGACGTCCTTTTTACCCGGTTTTTCCATAAAACTTACAATTGCACTTTTCCATCTGTCAGGAATTACACCTTTTTTCCATATTTCATTGTATAACTTAAATAATATTTCTTTATAAGGGTGTATAAGTTTTTTAATTAAGCAGTACTCTATTTCATCTTCTCCTGGGGCCGATCCTTCCTTAATCGTTCTGTTGAAAATATATGTATTGGCATTCTATAATGCGAAAATGACTGGATGGATGTGTATGTATATCGTACATATGTGTGTGAGCGGTGAAGGAGCCAACTGATATCGAAGTGAGTAAACAATAAAGGTAAAGGTACCGAGAAAGACGTGTGACAGCCAGTCTGTCGAAAATATCTGGTCTACGCGAAAGTGCGAGAATAGCTCTGTAAAATTCTTTTCTTTAACCAGTCAATATTTTCATTTTATAATAATTGTTCCTTATTACGGATTTATTATCCACCTCTTAGTGTTTATTTAAAATTCCAAAAAATTTTCCAACAATTCCAAAAGGTTATGGGCCCAGATCACGTGCTGCCGCGTGTGTTTGTAAAATTCTTTTTGATTGTTGCGGTCGGGAATAAATGTCTAAACGTAAAGGTACTCCAAAAGTGATTTAAGTAGATGATTCTGCTCTAGGAGAGACATTAGACAATTTCGATTTATCGGACGTCAGTGAGCACATGCAAATTCAAACCATCGAACGGACAATTCGAGAACATTCCGAAGGTGAAAGTTCGTTTACATTGAGTCTTGAAAATCAAGTGGTTGAGAATTTAACTGAAGCAGTGTTGGATGCTAGTGATAGTGAAATCAGTGAAAATGGCAGAATCAAGAACATATCAAATTCACAAGTTTAATGGACAGAATTATCAACTATGGAAGATGCAAATGGAAATATATACAGGGTGTCCCAAAAGTCGGGGAGGAGCCGGAAATAGGGTGTAGCTGAGACGTTTCTGAACAACAATTTCCTTTGCAAAAATGTCGGATGGGGCTTCGTTTTTGAATTATTAACGACAAACACTGACCAATCACATCGCCCTAGGAGCGCGCTCTCAGAGCATAGGCGTAAGCCAGGAGGCTCGAGCCAGCGAACAAGCGGGCCGGTAAAACAGCATGCGTTAATACCAGTGTGAGGTTGTAGCACATGAAACGTCTGATTTATAATGAAAACTTTAAGCAAATATAACTTTTTCTTTATATTAAACGTTACTGATCAAGATAGGAGGTACCGAAATCTGTACATTTAATGAAGAAATTACACGTTTCCTACCTTTAAATACGTAATCGTTAAAAAATTTCAATGACAATTTATCATAATAAATTTGAATCTAACTTTAACATAAGAATCGTTAAAATGTACAACTTACAACTATAAGAAAATGGGTGAAAATATGTAAATGTTTGAAAATTAAAATGAAGGAGACTCTAAACTTTGCATTAATGCGTCAAAGATCTGAAGGATAGAAATATTTTTCGAGAAATTGGATAAAAAAATTTGCCAATACAAAATGAGGCATTTCATGTGTTACAACGTAAAAATACCAGTAATAAAAATGCCTGAAATTAACCCTTAAATGCCCTAAGTTTCAAATTTGATACCAAACTTTTAAATCGAATTGAACACTTGCAATTGGTTTGTTTTTAATATTTGGCTGTATGTATGTTACCATTGCATAATGTTCTTTTGAACAAAAGTTGAAAAAATAAACGTCAGCTGTCAAAATTGTTCAAATCATAAACACATTGATATTTTTTAAAATTTAATTTGGAAAATCAGGCTTCTAAGGGTTAACATGCGAAGGTAGAATTAAAATTAGACTCACCCATTGACTTGTAAGTTGACCTATTTTCGTGAAGAATCAGGTCACCGATCCTGGCCTGGTACCTGCTACGCGGCTCAGCTGATGGGACGGCCGGTCACTGAACTCACTGCACTTTACACAGGGGTTTCCACGGTCACTATCACTTTGCACCGAGTCCTTTAAATCCGAGTCCTTTGAACCCAATATTTGGTGGCCCCGAAAGGGGCCGATTTGTGAACCTGATTCACCTACGTTTTAAAATTTGTTGGCCCCGAAAGTGGCCGATTTGTATTATTGGAGAAAGGGCTCGACGTGACCGCCGTTTTCTCTTAGATACGTCGTCGCCCTTCGAATAACAGCGCCCTGGACGTTCCGGTGGATGCTGGGTTGCAGCTTCATCAGCACGGCGTGGATTCGTGCAACGACTTCCTCGGGCGTGGAAACCGGCTGCCGGTACACTTCATTCTGAAATACGAAATATGTATAAAACGTAAAACAAATTAACAGTTCTACTAGAAATAATTGAGTAGTAGCAGTAAATGTACCTTCAGGTACACCCAAAGGAAGAAATCCAAGGGGTTTAAATCCGGTGACCGCGGGGGCCACGGAATAGCACCATCGCGGCCAATCCACCTGTCTTGAAAGGCTGTATTTAAATAGGCCTTTGCACTTGCGGCGTAATGGGCGGGTGCTCCATCGTGTTGGTAAAACATGTTCCTCCGGGTCTCCAATGGAAATTCTTCCAGGAGGCCCGGAAGAACATGCTCTAGAAACACCTTGTACGTTGGGCCGTCCAATCTATCGGGTAGAATGTACGGCCCAACAATGAAGTCGCCGCAAATGCCGGCTCATACATTGATCGACCAGCGGTATTGGGACGCCCGTGGTCGAATCGCACTATTGGCAACGCGGCTTTATTCGGATAAGGTCC
>NW_026533759.1:0-14290 GCF_026225885.1 Hylaeus anthracinus | reverse complement strand
CTAATGTCGAAACTAATTCTGGTGTGATCCCGCGGATGTCTATCTTATCGGCCGTTTCCACAAGCAGGTTAGGTTCGAGCGCACTAATTTTGATTATATTGACAGCTGATCCGGTGTCAACCATCAGTACGACTTTATGATTCAATTCTTTAGATTCTACTTCCACCATAGGTACGAATGATCTATTTAAATTCACTGTGGCGACTCGGACTTCCCTTCTGCTTGCGTCGCTATTTCCTGAACCGGGTGAACGATTGCTTGGGCTTGCGATTGGCCCGGTCTCATCGCGAGCCCTTCCCCGTTTCTCTGATTCGCCCTTTGGCTCTCGTTGTAACGTCTCTTTCTACATTCGTCAATACTGTGCCCATAAATCTTACAATATGCGCACGTCGGTTTTTGTGGATTCTCGCTAGATTGTGATCGCACGAAGTTCTGACTATATTTATCATTAATGGCATGCGTATTTTGCGGGATGTCCGTCCTGTGATTACTGCTTGTTCTTACGTTTGGATTTTGATCGACATTGTTCGATCTTGGACGCAAGTCGGAATTTGAATTTACTTGTCTGGACTCTATTGTTGGTCGAGTCCAACACTCCTGATATGGATGATGGTTCCTGTTGCACCGTGCGCAGGAATTTGTTGGTCGGGCGTTGTTACGTCGCGTCGCGCTAGTTCTTTCTATATCTAGTTCATGTCTTTTGTACAAACTGAGTGCCTTCGCGAACGCTTTCGAAGCAGAAGTGAAGTTCTGTGCGGGCATTTGCGAACGTATTTCGGGTATTGTGCCGTCAATGAAACTAGTGATAGTTAAATCCTCATCGCCGTCATAATCTACGGTGTCTGTGTTTCGATTGCATTCTAATATCGCGTTGCGTATGTCCTTTACGCGGCTGATGTAATCGAGCATATGCTCGCCTTCGCGTTGATAGATTCTAGATAATTCTCCGCGATACTGGTGAATATTTTTACACGGGCCGAAAGCTTCTAATAAAACCTCGCTGAGCTCAGTGATAGTTTTGCAATCATAATCTTCTATTGCGATGTAAGCGCGGCCTTTCAACTTGTTTATAATTAATCGAGTCAATTGCTGCTCTTGATGGGGTGCTATTATATTTTTTGTTTTCCTACAGATACGAATAAATTTTAATACTGGCATATTTCGTCCGTCAAAACTCGGAATGGACTCTATGGCATCACGAATCGAGGAATAGCCTGGAGAATTATATATCGTAGGGGAAATGGTACGCGGCTGTCGAATTTCAGTCGGCATTTCAAAAGGCGGTGAATCCACATTGAGGTAAGTTGGTTTATTTTTCAATTGGTTTATGTCGTGTCGGATTGATGTTAGTTCTGTTATAAGTTGCGTTATTATGTCGGCCGGTGGCTCTAAATCTACCATCTGTGAAGTTCCTTTTTTATTTTGCAAATTTTGAGAAGTTTTAGTAGATTTGGGTATTGTTTTCATTTCGGTTTTTGTTTTTACGTTTAATTTAGCTTCTAACTCTAATTTCTTTCGTTCAAGTTCCTCTGTTGTTTTCCGAAGAGCAATTTCGCGTGTTTCGTGTTCTAAAATCGTACGTTCCTTTTCCTGATCAAGATCTAATTCGCGTTGCGCCACTGCTTCCTCACGCTCGCGAATTCGTTTTTCCTGATTTGCTATTTGCTCCTGGAGCAACTCTATTTCTTCGGTAGTCATTTGACGTGTTTTCGGCGGCATTTTGACGCGGTAACGGAAAAAAGGAAAATATTCAACCTAACTGACAGAAGGATCGAACTATCCCACCGCTGTCACCAGTTGTCCGTCCCGAATTGAATCAGTGAACTAATTCAGTCAGCACGGCCAACGTGTTTGATTTTCGCGTATTTAGGGCGTACGCGGGGCCTTCTGCCTTGTTAACTCGACTATTTTCCTTTATAGGAATATGAAGGATTTATTAATACACTTACCTTATAGTGGACTTGCAGGTGATGGAGCGCGTGGATCTCCAACCACGTACGATGTAGGAAGACTGCGGGCCGTCGAGAAATCGCTTCTGAATTCGATTAATTGCTAATGAGGGCGGATGACTTCCTTCAGGAACACGACGTCGTCATTGCAGTGGGCCTCGATGATTGTGATGTCGTCGGGGGAGGAATGCCCAGGAGTTTCCACGAATAAGGCAGCGACGAGTGTTTCGTAGGCTCTCCCCGATGAAACTGTGTCAGGAAACGGCTCTATGCGGTACGATAGATGATTCGCTGGTTCATTGGATAGGATTCGCGGTCACGCGGGATCTATTCCTAAGTTTTCCTGATAAAAACCCGGAGTATTTAATGTTGCGAAAACACGTCGAAGTTGGGCGCGACGTCCCTTACGATGGTTAAATTTGGTCATTACCTAATTAATTTCAATTCCAAACTATTAAAATGACACTTTCGATGTATCTTCGATGCGATGCGGGCGACTTAGCTGCCTTGAACGTAATTAAAATGAGATTGACATCCGTATCTCGTTTGTTATTCCAGAAAAATCAGCATCTACGGCAGGTGTAAGCCTGAAGAATGCTAATTTATTCCTTCATATATACGAGTTCCGTGCGCGTTTCTATCCGAAGGATCTACGGCCGATTTGTTCCAGAACTATACGTAAATTCCCGGCAGGTGTAAGCCTGAAGGATCGAAGACGTTCCTTCACAATATTTTTAAGTAGTTCACTAAATCACATTCACAAAATACAATAACTAAATACGATGATTGAAAATACAATCGAAATTCGTTCCTCACTTATTATTCCGGAAAAAACAGTATCCCCGGCAGCTGTAAGCCTGATGAATACTAGTTTATTCCCTTATACAAAAGACGAGTTCCGTGTGTGTTTCTATCCGAAGAATCTACTGCCGATTTGTTTCAGAGCTGTACGAAATCCCCGGCAGGTGTAAGCCTGAAGGATTCAGCACGTTCTTTCACAATGTTCTTAGGTAGTTCACTTAATCACATTCACGAAATAGAAATAACTAACATAATGAAAAACTATATTCACTCAGTAAAATAGGGTATAAAGGCGACACTGGTTTAATTAAACTTGAATTTTATTGAACTGTCATAGCTCGACAGCAGAAAAATATTGATGATTTTCAGCACGTAAGATTTGGCTCCCTTGTTCTTGATAGCTTCGCGCAGATGTTTAGTCTAGCGCGCTATCAAGAAGTTTTGGGAAGCTGGCCATGTTTTGGGTCTCGGTCCCTTATCTATCTCACTCGAGAATTGTTTCGGTTGGCGTTTCCTGCCGAGGATTAAGGTGCCTTCATAGTTGTCCGCTTTCTTTAAGCCTAATTCACAATGTTTTCGCTTTAAATATTAATAATTGTTGTCGCTTAATTATTAATATTGTTTATTGAAGTCAACGTCTCAGCATGAGTATGGAGACGAATTTTTGGGTTGGTACTAGTACTTTTAACGCATACATCATCATTAAATAGCAAATTTCACATTTATAAATAATAATAAATGTATTATTGTTAACTATACTAATCCTGAGTAACATAGGTACTGAGTGTAGGGAGCATGAGGCTGGACGCACGCTTTCCTGGCACTGGGGCAGTTGATCGAGGTCACCAGCCTCTTCCACAAACCTCCAGGTCCAGTCAAAAACCACGACCTAGCTGATGTTCCCTTATACCAGGGAGGCGCTTCGGCGTCCCCCTGGGCGGGGAATTTCGGCGAAGTCGGCGGGCTGCGCCTGGTCAAGTCCACTCACCGCACTTCCTCGTGGTGCTCCTGGGCCTCCGCTTCAGGAGTCGGAGCTCGCTTGCGAGAACCGGTGAGATGGCAACAGGACGGATTTATTGCTGACGACACGGCAAGTGAGAGGGAGTTCAGGGTACAGTGCCCACCCGCAATGGGGCACCCTATGACATGAGTTATGGAACTGAATGTAATGAACGTCTACGGTGCAGGGGGCTTCGGATCCCCCAGTACCGGCGCATAGGTGATGGATGCCTGGGCCACCGGTGCGTCGTTATCCGACGACGGGGACGTGCGCGGGGTGGACCCCATGGCCCCCGCACGTAACACTGCTACAGGGAAGAGTACCAAAGCGACGAACGACGTCCCCGGGCCTTCGGGCCTGTACGTGGACAGGGCTGCGCCGGCACTGAAGCCGGCGATAATCAGCGTCGAGCGCGTGGACGCGGTTGCGGGTAAGTTTTGGCAGCGGGTGTCTGATTCCGCCTCGCTACTCCTTAGCGGCGAGGAGTCGGATGGCTCATCGGTAGCGTCGTCCCGCACCACGCGCTCCGCAAGGGCACGCAAGCGGGGATGCTCTCCTTCCAAGGGGGAGTATGTCGGCCTGACGATGGCAAAAAAAAAGGCCATCGAGGCGGCATTAAAGGGGTACGAGATGGATCGAGAGCGGACGGCCATGGATTCGTCCATCAGGGCACCGCCCGTCTCCCGAAGTAGTAAACCCTTTCCGCGGGAGAAGGAGCTCGCGAAGGAGATCAGACTGGCCCCTACGCCTGGCCTCGGCACGGTCATATTTGACCACGTACGGGTCATCAAGAAGGTGGCCAGTCAGTCAAACAAACTCAAGGGGACGTTCGTGCGCCTGCTCCGCGAGGCGGCGTTGTTTATCAAACACGCCGCCGTGGAAAAGGGAAAAAGGACAACGGCAACCGGGCGCGAGGAGGAGCTGGAGCGTACGACACTCCTCCTCCGCGCCCGGGTGAACGAACTTGAGCAGTTGCTCGGCCGTGGATCCATCGCCGACGTCACCAAAAAGCGACGCCCCCTCGCCGGGGCCTGCCCCACCCTCTATGGAGGTGGAGATGCCATCTCCGACCGTCGAGCTGGCCCAGACGCGCTACTCCTCGCCACCGTCACATTGACGGTCGCCGAGGGGAGCAACACGACATATACAGATATGTGGAGGCGGGCGACGGCAGGCGTCCAGCTGGAGGACGCTGGTATAACCGGCATCCGGTTTAGGAGGGGCCAAACGGGCGCCTCAATAATTGAGGTCCCGGGACCAGAAAGCGCTGCCGATAAGCTGGCCGGAATGCTGCGCGAAGTATTTCGCGGGACTGACGTCCAGGTGGCCAGGCCGACGAAACTCGCGGAGATACGCATCGTTGGCTTGGACGACAGCGCGTCCCCGGAATCGGTTGCGACGGCTTTGGCTGCTGCCACGGTCTGTGGACCCGCGAACATTAAGACCGGAGACATTCGGAGGACCCGCAATGGCGTTGGCAGCGCCTGGGTCCGCCTCCCGGCCGGATCCGCGGGCAAGCTCGTGGCAAACGGGCGGGTTAAGGTGGGCTGGGTCCACGCCAGGGTGCAGGCCCTGGAGCCACGCCCCCTCCGGTGCTTCCGCTGCCTGGAAACGGGGCACGTCAGGCGGCGCTGCACCTATGAGGCAAACCGGACAGGCCGCTGCTACATCTGCGGCGACACAGACCACGGGGCGCGGGAGTGCGCCTCAGCCTCGAAGTGCCCCGTCTTGCCGACCTGGGGCGGCCGTCCGGTCACCGATTGGGGGCAAAGGGCTGTGCCCCGCCCTCCTCCCGCCGGAAAAAGAACGGCGCAAAAGGGACGCAGGCGCCCCCTGCAACGCAGCAGGAGACTCGGTCTCCCACTGCGCCGCCGCCACGGGGAGCGCCTCTCCCTCTGAAGCCGGTGCAGGCGCCAGTGACAGAGGCAAAAGAAGTGCAGGTGCCCCGAGAGCAGCCAGGTGCGCCTGCCGAAGCAGGTGAAGAGGGACCCGGCCGCGGAGGGGCTATGGACGTTGCCTAAAACGGGTTCTCCACGCCCCCCTGCGACGCGGGTACTACAGGCCAATCTCAACCACGCGGCTCGGGCTCAGGATCTGCTCATCCAGACAATATCCAAGCTGCGGGTGGGATTGGTCGTCGCCTCGGAGCTCTACCGTGTCCCCAATTGCCCAGACTGTGCCGGAGACGATTTGGGCTCTGTGGCAATTTTGAGTAGGGGAGACGCACCCTTTAGCGTTTTAGTTAGAGGGCGCGGCTATGTCGCGGCACGCTATGGCGGCCTGGCGGTCGTAGGCGTCTACGCCCCGCCCAGCATGACCCTCGCGTCCTTTGAGACGTTGTTGGATCGGGTCCGAGATTGCGTGCAATCGCACTGCTGAACCCGACCAACCTTAGTCCTTGGGGATTTCAACTCCAAATCCACGGCTTGGGGTTGCCCCAGGACGGACGCAAGGGGAGATACAGTGCTGGAGTGGGCGGCGGGACTGGACCTCTGGTTACTCACCCGGGGGTCCGTTAATACGTTCTCGCGGCGTCAGGGAGGTTTCATTGTGGACATCTCCTGGGCATCGCCCGCCGCCGCGAGATTCGTGTCGGGGTGGAGGGTGGCGGAGGAGGTGGAAACGTTAAGCGACCACCTCCACATCATCCTCGATGTATCCGCCACCCAGCACGGCCACCCCACCCGCCGCCCCGCGGGGCGACAGCCACGACGCTGATGGGCGCTAGGCCGTCTTGATGAGGACGCGCTGATGGCCGCAGCCCTCGCCATGTCCTGGGCGGAAACGCCGCCCGGATCGTGCTACGACGTCGGGGTGAAGGAAGAGTGATTCCGGGTCGCAATGACGGCTATCTGCGATGCCGCCATGCCCCAGATCCGCGCTCCGCTGCGGCGACCCGTGTACTGGTGGTCGGACGAGATCGCTGCCATGCGAGCTAGCAGTGTGGCGGCCCGACGCCGGTTTACGCATTTCCGCCGCAGACGAAGTCACGACCCGGCGAGGGAGGAGGAGCTGTACCGTGACTACCGCCAGGCAACGGTCGCCCTCCAGTCGGCCATCAAGGAGGCCAGGGCCCGAGCCTGGAACGAGCTCCTGGACTCTCTGGACCGCGATCCGTGGGGCCGTCCCTACCGGATCGTTATGGGGCGCCTGCGACCACCGGCGCCCCCGGTCACGGAGAGTCTGGACCCCGACGTGCTCGAGCGGGTCGTCGATACACTCTTTCCGGACGATCCAGAGGAGCGAGGATCAGAGGAGCAGGCGGACCCGATTACCTGGTCCGCCAACGTAGGGGTTTCCGAACAGGAGCTCGCCGATGCCGTCGCTAAGCTTGGGACCCGCAACACGGCCCCGGGCCCTGACGGCATTCCCGGCCGGGCCTGGGTAATGGCCTTGCACGTCCTCGAGCCCCGCTTCCGACGGCTGCTCGACGGCTGCCTGAAGTCGGGGCGCGTGCCGCGACAGGGGAAGAGGGCCAGGCTCGTCCTCGTCCCCAAGAAGGGAAAGCCCGCGGACTCTCTCTCCCCTACCTCCCGGCGTGGCGGTCGTCTGCTTTGCAGACACGTTCGTTATCGCCGGGGGCAGGGAATGGACAAGGGCGAGCCGGGTCGCCGAGATGGGAGTAGCCTCGGTCGTCGCCCGGATCCGCGCATTGGGGTTGGAAGTGTCGCCGCAGAAGACGGAGGCGGTCTGGTTTCACGGGCTGCCTCTGTCGCGGCGACCTCCCCCGGCGCGGATCCGCATATGTGGAGCCTGCATCGATGTCCAAGACCGGATCAAATATCTCGGCCTAAACATCGATGGCTGCTGGCGCTTCAAAGGTCACTTCGACCGCTTGTCCCCCCGGGTTGAGAAGGTGGCGACCATGCTTGGTCGCTTCATGTCCAATCTCGGGGGGCCACAAGAGAGGGTGCACCGCCTCTATGTTAGAGTGGTGCGAGCCATGGCCCTATATGGATGTCCCGTATGGGCCGACACCCTGGCCAAGTGCCGGCAAAGCCGGCACATGCTCCGCCGCATACAGCGGCGGGTGGCCATCAGGGTGGTGAGGGGCTACCGCACCACTTCCACGGAGGCGGCGCTGATCCTGGGGGGATACCTCCCCTTTGACCTCCAGGTGGCCGCCGACGCTGAAGTTTTCAGGCTTCGATGGAAGCGCCAGTCACGGCGGTGCGCACGAGATGCGTGGTGGTGGGAGCTGCTAAACAGCCCCGCTGCCCGCAAGCGCACTGTCGGCGCGGTTCTGGCCAACCTTGATGGTTGGCTGGTCTGCAAGCATGGCAGGCTCACCTACCGGCTCACGCAGATGCTTACCGGGCACGGATGTTTTGGTGAGTACCTGCGTAAGGTGGGTGCGGAGGCGACGCCCGAGTGTCATCAGTGTAGGGCTGTGCTGGATACGGCTTAACACACGTTGGAGGAGTGTCCGTCCTTTGCTGGCCAAAGGTGGGCACTCCAAATACAGATTGGTGAGGACCTCTCGCTGCCGGCCGTAGTTGCTACCATGATCGACAGCGAGAGGTCGTGGAATGCGGTACCTTCCTTCTGCGATGCAGTCATATCGCAGAAGGAGGCAGACGAACGGTATCGGGAACGCTCCGATCCCGCTCGTTAAGAGAGAAGACGGGTTAGGCGGCGTCCGGTCGTATTACTGGCCGATCCCCACACAGCTGGAGGGATCGGTACCGGGGTGCCCGGAGCCCCCTAATGGCCTGCCTGCTCGCCGGCAGCCCTGATCGAGAGCGGCCAGAATGGTGAGACGGCCCCTTGCGCGCACGTTTGCCATGGGTCACAGTCACGGTGACCCGGCGTGTCGCACGAGGGACCGCGGAGACCGAGACGGCTGGCGGTAGGGCGCCGCCGTCTTCGTGACCGGTCCCAAGGCGGTCGGCGTCAGGGTATGGCCCCTGGCGCCGAGAGAAATTGAGGAGATAAATCCCCCAACATTTAGGGGAGCCTGGGCACAGAGGCTTGGGTGGAGTTCTTCTTAGAGTGCTCACGGCCGCCGTAATGCTCAACGTTGGCCATCGGAGGAGTTTTAGTGGGTATACCGCGGGCGATCGAGCCCGCTGGGAGTCTATTCAATAAATTTCACATTTATTCGAAATAGTGATTGATAATAATTGTTGTTAACATTCTTTAACGAGCTTGGATGCTCGTGGAAGTTAGAGAGAAGGTTGGATTTGCGTCTTAGACGCGAAATTTGCATTACTTGACAGGCTTCACTTCACTTCACAGGCTGTCGAAAATAATGTATGTAGGTTGTTGTTAACAATTGTTAACAACAATTAGACGCCTCAGCGTAGGAACGGAAATCATGAATTAAGTTTGATTTAACCTTTTGGATTTATTCAATAAATTTCTCATTTATTAAAATAATAGTTCATGTGATTGTTGTAAACAATTATTAATGATCTCAAGCGCTTAATTATTAATATTGAGACGAAGCTGTGTCGCGTATATGCTGATAATTAGGCGTTTTCTTATTAGTTAACAAATTTCCTATTTGTTTAACCCTAAGTTTAACGCAATTGTTTATTAACGATCTTAAATACAAATTTAGTCGATTTTGATGTTTGTATGAGGTGTTACATTCGGCCCTTAATCCATGACTAAGGATATACAGATTTTAATTATTTAAACGTTTAAACAATAATTAATTGATGTTAAATTATTTATGCGATTTCCGAGTTGACAATTAATAGTGAGAATGCAATATTTTACTCTATGGATTTTAGCGATTTGAGCGTTTCAACAATAATGTAATAATTATTGTTAATTATTTGAATATTGAATTGTAATGTTTGAGTAGTTGGAGCATAGCGTTTCCTCCTAGTAGTTCTTATTTCTTTTAATTCATTTATGTTAGTACCTCTGGATTTTCGTTCGTTGTCTGTGCACAAGAGTCGTATTTAATTCCAGGTATATTAAATGTAAAATCTAACTATAATAAATGGTTTTCGCAGTGGGTTGGTAAGAACTTATGGTATTTTGATCCACGAATTAGCACACTGTATGAGTTTAATTATGAGTACTTAGCAAAATTCTGGGGTGGAAATACGCATGACGTTACACTTTCTATCTTGAACACACCGTAAAAGCTGAAATATCGTCCACAGACGCTCTGATCTTCTTCCAATGATATTTCAACCGATACGGGTCTTATTCAATTCCGAAAATAACGAAAAATCGACGAGTCGTGTTGGTACGATAGTCAAAATCGACGATGATCGATTTTCAACGATAGATTGTGTTAGGCTAGGCTAGAATTAAGATATTCAGTATGTTTATTGTCACGGCCAACGTGCTAGATTCGCGGGAAAGTGAAAAAATTTCTCGAGCCATATTCGTCCGCCCTGCGCGAAAAGAATCGTTATATTTCCAAGGACCAGCAGCGTATTGTTTTCTATCTTGAACACACCGTAAAAACTAAAATATCGTCCACAGACAAATTCCAATGCTCGATTGAGCTGTGACCAGACGCTCTGCCCTTCTTCCAATGATACTTCCTTCGATTCGGGTGTTAGTCTATTTCGAAAATAACGAAATATTGTCGAGTCGTGTTGGTCCGACAGTCAAACTCGACGATGGTCGAATTTCAACGATAGCTTGTGATAGGCTAGGCTAGAATTAAGATATTCAGTATGTTTATTATCACGGTCGACGTGCTAGATTCGCGGGAAAGTGAAAAAGTTCCTCGAGACGTATTAGTCCGCCGTTCGCGAAGAGATTCGATATATTTCCAAGGACCAGCGGCGTATTGCTTTCTATCTTGAACACCCCGTAAAAGCTGAAATATCGTCCATAGACAAATTTCAATGCTTGATTGAGCTGTGACGGACGCTCTGCCTTTCTTCCAATGATATTTCAACCGATTCGGGTCTTATTCAATTCCGAAAATAACGAAATTCAGACGAGTTGTGTTTGTCCGACAGTCATCGAAGAGAACGACGATAACGATATCGAGAGTAATTTCATCGAGTACGGCCCACGTCGAAAGCAAAGTCCTACATCCTTCTCGCGCACGTAGGACAGCCAACACCAGAACCGGTGTCCTCAAGCATCATTTCCATCTTCCATATCCGTCAGAGGAGCAAAGGTCTCTCGGTATACTGGTACGTACGACCTAAATGTACGCTGCATTGATACACCGGTACGTGTAATTGAAGAAAGAGGACACATTATGTAAGTTCAATGACATTGCCTCCGTTCTGCACACGTGCCTCACCTTTCTCCTTTTTTCGACTTTCATCCTCTCTTGTTGCCCTGTTTATACTACTCGCGACTCCATCTTCTTGTCGTTTTGTTTCTTCTCGCGACCATCTCGATTTTACTTTTCCCATTCGATGCAAACAAGCCCCGATCTTCCATCTTTCCTCCACCATTGATCCGTTGCTCGACAACTTTTGGTAACCGTAGCTCAATCGTAAAGAAGAAGAAACCAATTTGCATTCCATTTGGATAGGATTGGTCACGCTGGAGTCATTTATAGGATTTTCCTGTGGAGACAATGAGTGCGAAGTAACAGGCTTCGGGAACCAGTTTTCTGATACTGAATTTATTCTTATTCTAGTCGAGGAAGAATCATTGTCAAGGACAAATCGAGTCGATACTCGTTTGTCTTCTATGTTGTCAGGAAGAATCTTAATCTTAGGGTAGATCGTTTAATTATTTAGAATTCATTTGCCATAAAAGAGGAAGAATATATCTGAATTTCAAATTAGTATGTGTCATATACTTCTAAGCCTACACGAATCAAAATTTAAATATTTACAGGTTCCCTACTGAAAGAATATACTTTATAATTTTTGTTTTTAATTTAAAAATACTTTATAACTTGTTAAAATTTTGTAAGTTTACAGGCAGTCGTGGACGACTACACTGGCCCTAGTAGGACCTTGTTGCCATTTCAAACAGGGAGATGAACCAATGGGACGAGATAGGCGAGATATCGTGGTTTAAATTTAGATGAACGGAATCGAAAGAGAAAATCGTACTGTTAGAAGCGAAAAGAGCGATCTGACTAGAAAATGGTGACTCACCGAGCACGTGTAACGAGAAGAAAAGGCTCAAGGATGCTCGTCACGCAGAACATCGTTTGTCAAACCGGTGAAAGAGACGCGAGGAACGAAGGATAACGCGAAGACAGTGTTGATACGCGTGATTGGAATGTTTGTGTGCGTTACGAAAACGCGTAATTGCGAAGTGAATATAAGGATGCACAAGTAGTAGAGGCTCTTTTTTATTGTCATCTTGCCTTCGCGTTTAATTGTTCATTAAGTAAACGCTTCTGTATGATTTATTATTGATGCTAAATACTTAAAAGAACAATGTACATGTACATTTGCAATGTTTATTCGATTGAATCGTTATTTAAATACGAATATTTATTAAATGTTTATTTTGATTTGTTATCCACGTGTGCATATATATATAGAGAGCGATTTGCATAGATCGCGTTGCTTTGTTGCAGAGAATAATTGAATCCAAGATAGCTGTTAATAATCTGTAACAAGTCTGAGCACGTGCTTAAAACAGTGACTTGGAAACTATTAGGTCGTCCACATACGAAGCTACTCGAAAGAAACGCAATTGGTTCGTGACTGAAATTACAAACTAATTACTTATTCGTTAGTAATGACTTGAATATTTTTAGATGTAATATTACAGCAAAGTCATATTCTCGGTCATTATTTGAACAAATTTTATTAATAATTAATGTAACTATTATCAGAAATTAATTTTTAGTTGTTCCAGCTAACAGATATAACGATATAAAAAAAAATTTCTCACGATTACTGTGTTCGATGAATACTTATTCTGAACCGTGATTCTTTTAAATATTTAATCGAAGACTGAATGTTATGCATTGTAAGTATTCTGTTAATTCGAAGATGTGCATACTTAATACATTTTAAAGTTTCATATTATTATACCAATGTTTCTCGTAAAAGTAATAATTCCGAACATGAAAAGTTGAAAAAAGTAATCGTGAGATATTTTTCTATATTTCAATATCTATTGATTGGAACAATTGAAGCTTAATATCTCCGACATAATTAAACATTTATGATACATGCAATATCATTCAGTGTTATATTAAACATTAATAACAAATACGGCTCAGAATAAGTATTCATTCATTACACTAATCGTGGGAAATCTGTCGATATTTTAATATTTATTGATTGGATCATATAAATACTAATTTATGACAATAGGTAATTAATTATTAATAATACTTATTATTTAAACAATGATGGGGAATATGATTTTGCTGTAATATTAATGTTACACGAACTATTTTCACGATAAATGTAACGAGCCTTCGAATCGACAGTCAGGTGGTTGTTGTTCGCCCTTGCCCAACGCTTGTTCCATAGCGAGCCGCGACCCTCGTCATAGGTATACAAAGGGTGCCGTCTCATTCTTCGACGATCCTTCGGTCGGTATAGATCTCGCGATCGTGTGTGTCTTAGTTTAGTTTGCTTAGTTTTAAGGCTTGTATTTGTGTTAGTTTTAAGGCATCGATGTACGAGTGTCTTTCCTCTGTCAAATGATTATTCATCATTACTACACCAATTCTACTACACCAAGTCTACACTAATTCTACAATAATTCTGCACCAATTCTACTACACCAATTCAACACCAGTTCTACCTTAATTCTACACCAATTCTACACCAATTCTACACCAATTCTACTACACCAATGATACTACTCCAATTTTACACCAATCCTACAACACCAATTCTACACCAATTCTACTACACCAATTCTTCTCCACCATTTCTTCTACACCAATTCTACACCAATTCTTCTACACCAATTCTTCTACACCAATTCTACTACACCAATTCTACACCAATTCTACATCAATTCTACAATAATTCTACACCAATTTTAGTACACCAATTCTACACCAATTGTACATCAATTGTACACTCATTCTACTACACCTAGTCTACACTAATTCTACAATAATTCTGCACCAATTCTACTACACCAATTCAACACCAGTTCTACCCCAATTCTACACCAATTCTACACCACTTCTACTATACCAATTCTATTACACCAATTTTACACCAATTTTACTACACCAATACTACACCAATTCTACTACACCATTTCTACACCAATTCTACTACACCCATTCTACTACACCAATTCTACACCAATTCTAATACACCAATTTTACACCAATTCTACAACACCAATTCTACACCAATTCTACTACACTAATTATACACCAATTCTACAGCAATTCTACACCAATTTTACACCAATTCTCCATGAATTCTACACCAATTCTAAACTAATTCTACACCAACTCTACAACAATTCTATAATAATTCTACGCTAATTCTACTACACTAATTCTACACCAATTCTACACCAATTCTACAAATATTCTACAACAATTCTACACCAATTCTACAACAATTCTACCCCAATTCTACCCTAATTCTATACCAATTCTACACCAATTCTATACCAATACTACATCAACTCTGCACCAACTTTACACCAACATTAC
>NW_026533758.1:0-23156 GCF_026225885.1 Hylaeus anthracinus | reverse complement strand
TTATACCTGTCGTTAATCCATCATTGTAACATTTTGGGACCAGCCAAGCAAAGCATACTACAATATACTTGAACAAAAATCACTAAATCATAGTATGAGTTGTATTATATTTGATCTGGCACTTCATATGGCATGAAGTATGGAAAAAATGATAAATTTAAAATCTTTTTTTACTGATATAACATAAAAATTCCAATTTATCCGTATTTTGTACATAGATGCGTAGTTTCTTTGTGCAAATGGAGAAGCAAAATAAGATAACATTTAACGAGAAAAATAAAAAAAATATATTTTTTTTTAACATATTATATAAACAAATGGGAATTTTGAAAATCTATTTACACTGTTACGTATGAACACCCGTTCTTTTCGAAGCTCGCGTTCATTTATTTTATCTACCCCATGGAATGTGGAGTCTGGTCTTACCGAAGTGCACCCTGCAGCTGTACTATACTTTTTTCAGAATCATCTTTTAACTCGCGTTGCGTGGGTAACGCTTTATCTAAACTTTCCCTAAAGCCCAACAGATGTTCACCTCTGAGTAACGAAAATCTCAACCGCCATGGGAATCACTGACGTATCCCCACCAATATCTAGGGGTATATAAACCCATGATTTTCGTTACTCGCGGGATTAGTACGAAAGAGTTACTTGGGAAAGTCACGTAAATCGTCTTCAGAGTTGCGCTTTAGTGAAATCGGGCTTCAGATCTCTTTCGATCAACATTAACCATATAGATCCGCGAGGACAGTACAAAATCTATTACGGCATAGAAGCATTCTCGACCCCCGCATCGCCAGTGCGTTAACACCGTGCAACAATTAGGTAACTAAATTCATACACTAACCGCGACAACACGACACTGTACAATTGTATTATTAGAATTATTCAGTTTTGAATATATAATCATTAGTTAACCTTAAAAGGTCTGTTAAATCGTTATTAAACCTTCACCATTGGAATAAGCAATCCCAACCAGTGTAACAACCCCACAACATAATAACTTTACCGCTCGAGTTATTATTTGTTTAGAATTAATAGTTGCGAGGCTTTATCCACGACGCGTATTATATTCCAACGATACGATTCAATCCTTACCTAACCTTCCCAACGGTTACCCTTTACCGGGAGATACCGATCCTACGGTTACCCTTAATTGGGAGATACCAATTCCCAGCAGTTATCTTGTTTCGCGTCAGAGTCGTCTGCGATTTCTACTCCATCCTCAATCTTTGGATCCATTGAAATAAACAGGACTAATCGTATCTTCTTCGATTCTTGAATTCAACCCACTTACAGGGCTCACACGCGCGTCGCTATCGCCCTGGCTCGTAACAACACCATCAAAATCGTCGTTCAAAAACATAAATTTCATCAATTTACGGCAAGCCTATATCTCTAATGGTTTCCGAGATATTCAACAAAGTATGTTCTGCACCCACAACTTTGAGGGTTGATTTCAACCCCTTAATGTGGATAATAGCAGCTAAAAAAAAATATGTGTTGAATGAATTTATGAGAACTACAAACCCACCAAATTTCATCAAGATTGATCATTTACACTTCGGTATGGTCCCTTGTGAGAAGCGTTTAATAAGTAAGAGAGAACCTAAGCGATTGTTGGATTTTCTCTTCTCTGAAAGAGAAAGTTTTCGTAACAAAAAAACCATCTGTGCGCGGTTGGGTTTCGTTCCTAGACACTAGTCAAGAGGGTGCAGCTGTGTCCCATCTTGGCTTGTTTAGACAAAGTATGGGATCGATAGGGTCTATAGTTCGGTAACGAAATTCTTCGTTACTGACCTCACGTTTTTTCATTCGAGCTGCTTTTTTCGTGCAGAACGGACGTGCTCTTCCATGTGTGATTGAATAAAGTTTTAAAGTCAAACAATAATAAAATTTTTCTACTCGTTCATTCCACCTCCTATATTTCCAATAAATTGTGGGCCCAGATTAGTGTGGTGCTATCTGCGTATAGTTTGGAATAGGACAGTAAACAAATAAAAACTGAAAAGCAAAAATTATAATTTCTGTGTATATGAATATATATAAAAGTATGTGTATGTTAGTGTAATAATCCGTAGTGTAATTTTTTAGTGATTAATTAGTGAATATAAGAAATGGAAGGTGCAAATTTAAAAAGAAACATTAAACCATTTGATAATGAAAAGTACAGTGTTTGGAAATTCAGAATTCGTGCGTTGCTAACAAAACTAAACGTAATTAGTGTTATCGATGACGAAGTTTCGGACATGTTAAGTGAAAAGTGGGTGAAAGCAGACAAAACTACGAAAAATACAATTATTGAGTATTTATCGGACTTATTTTTAAGTTTCGCGGAAACAAACAATAGTGGAAAACAAGTGCTAGAAAATTTGGACTCTATATATGAGCGAAAAAGCCTCGCTACACAATTAGCCTTGCGGAGAAGACTACTAACATTAAAATTAAAAAGTGATATACCACTGGTCAAACATTTTTCAGTGTTTGACAATATATCGGAGCTTGCAGCAGCGGGTGCAAGACTGGAAGAGACGGACAAAGTGTCTCATCTTCTATTAACTTTGCCTGCTTCATATGACAGTGTTATAACAACTATAGAAACACTGTCGGGGAACAGTTTAACGCTGACATTCGTTAAAACAAGACTTCTAGATCACGAGATAAAATTAAAGGATGATTTTCGTGACAAAAGTCTGAAAGTTCTCCAAGCGAATAGGCATCAAGTGCAAAAAAGAATAAATTTTGAATGTGCAAAAGTGTACAAGAAAAATCTAGGAAGAAAATTTAAACCAAATAAATCAAGTGCTGTAAAATGTCACCATTGTGGCAGGGAAGGACATTTTAAAAAGGGTTGTTTTTATTATAATAAAACAATTCAACACCAAAATGAAAAAGAAAAGACTGTACAAACGGTGCAGGTGACAAATTCATCGTATACATCCGAACACGATACCCCAGATTTACATTCATGGCTGGGGATTTTGATCAAGAAGCAAATGGGAACAGTATATTGTTTCTACTTGATTCTGGCGCATCAGACCATCTGATAAGTAGAGAAGACTTGGCGGAAAATTTTCAAGTCCTGGAAAAGCCAATAAAAATTTTCGTGGCAAAGAACGGGACATTTATTGCTGCGATAAAGAGAGGGTTGCTAAACGTTATCACCAACAAGGGCATCCCAGGTACCATAGAGGATGTGTACTACTGCCCAGACGTACGCCGAATGCAGCAGGCCGAAATGACCTTAACCTTCGTTGAAGAAGGCGTAAAAATTTGCAAAAGTGGTAAAGTCATCATATCAGGTAAGCCACTGAACAATTTAACTGGTGTAGAACTTATGGTTTGTTCAAATAAAGTAAATTCAACAATAGTCTTGAATAAAACTAGTAATTATGAATTATAGCTTCAACGGTTAGGCCATATCGGGAAAAATAAATTCTTAGAATTAAAGAATAAAAAAATGTTTTTAGACATGGATAAATTAGCAAAAGTTAAAGTCCATGATAAATTATGCGAAGCTTGTATAAATGGAAAACAAGCACGATTACCTTTCAAAAGTGCAAAAGACAAAAGTCAAAGGACAAAAGTCCTTTTACTCCTTCAACAATTAATGACCAAAATTATTTTATTCTTTTTGTAGACGAATTCACACACTATTGTGTTACGTACTTGATTACACATAAATCAGATGTTTCAGTCTTTCAAGACTATGTAGCAAAGAGTGAAGTTCATTTTAATTTGAAAATTGTCAATTTGTATTGTGACAACGGGAAAGAGTATTTGTCAAACGAGATGAAGGAATATTGTGTAGAAAAGGGTATTAGTTATCACTTAACGGTTCCTCGAACTCCACAGTTAAATGATGTATCGGAACGTGTGGTAAGGACAGTAACCGAAAGGGCTCGTGCAATGGTTGCCGGGGCAAATTTAGAAAAGGTTTTTTGGGGTGAAGCCGTTCTTACTGCAACGTTTCTGATGGTACACCTTACGTTTAGGGGAGGCAGCTCCGAAGACCTTGACCTTGACATATGTTGTCAAAGGCACTCTCCTGAGTAACACCCAACAGGTTTTAGCCGTCGGACGTTTTTTATTAAAAAGCTATTAGCATATAAAAATCATACATTTACATATTCGAACACGCTATCTATAGCATATAAAAACACACAGCAACGGTTCAAATTTGTTCCGAGAGTTTGTATCATGCACGATCTTTACTCATACAGTGAAAAAACGGGGGTCCGGGGGCCTGCCCCCGGTCAGGGGTTTGGGGGCGAAGCCCCCAACTATGAGTACTGCAGCGTACCTCGCAGGTGTGTACATGGTTACTCTGAGGGATGTATATCATTCTGAGGGGAGTCGAGGGGGCGCAGCCCCCCACTCAGCAGGGGGTTCATACCTGAACGCGTATAGTTTCGATGCGTATGATTTCAGCTGAAAAATCATTAAGAAAATTTAAAAAGCATACGCCTCGAAATCGAACGTGTACTGGGGGGCCCCCTGCTGAACGGGGGGCTGCGCCCCCTCGACCCCCCTCAGAATGATATACATTCCTCAGAGTAACCATGTACTCATCTGCGAGGTGCGCTGCAATACTCATAGTTGGGGGCTTTGCCCCCAAACCCCTGAGCGGGGGCAAGCCCCCGGACCCCCGTTTTTCCGCTGCATGAGTAAAAATCGCGCTCCCTAGACCCTCCCTAAAAACTACACTAACTAACTAATTAGTATTAGTAGCTAGTAACAGACCAGGTAAAAATAATGCGAGAAATCAAAACAAAACAGTAGGTTAACGTATATTGTAATCCTTTGTATACGATAATACGTCCAGTATGTATCAGTATGTCACAGAGCTTTGTATCTGTCGGTTCGAGAATTTCTAAATTTTCTGGATTATCATCATACATTTACATGAATTTATTAATATAACGTATAATTTTGATTTTTTGTGAAACTTTTTGTGTGAGAAGAAAGTGGTTCGTAACAGAATAAAGTGTCCAAGGTGTGAGAATGACTTAGCATTTGCAAATGCTTCTGATGACCGTTTATTTATTTATTTATTTATTTTTTTTTGAGCCTTTGAAAGCTCTTGTAGATTTATTTTGGCTATACAGCTTGTACAAAAGTTTAACAGTGTTATTTGCTATAAGTGGAGGTTACAATAGTTAAGATATTTGAAAGTGTATAAACAGGCTTTGATATTGGGTTTGGCAAAAAAGATGTCTGCTTTTAATGGTAGAAAAAACTTTAGTTTGCGTAACTTATTTAATAATTTAGCTCTTTGAGAATCATATAGGACGCACTGCCATAATACGTGGTCTAAGTCCTCGGCATAGAAATTGCATTTACAATTAGGATTATTAATGATATTTACTCGGTACAAAGAAGCAGCAAGGTTATAATGATTGGTCCTGATGCGGTTTACTGTGGAGATAAAGTCCCTCTTGAATTTGATACATTATTGAATTTTTGAAAGTAGTGTGTGTCCTTAGTTTGGCTTTGTTCAATAAGAAAAGTTCTAGTGCGAGTATTGCTCTTAGATCTGAAGTGGCAAGTAAGGTCGGTAAAGGGGATTTGAGGACAATCGAGTGAGTTAAAAGTTGTGGCAGATTTAGCTAGTGAGTCTGCATCTTCATTACCGCGCACTCCAATATGCGAGGGGATCCAGAAAAATTTTAAGGTACATGGATTATCTTGACAGAATTGTAAGTATTTTCTTTTGATGTCTAGGATGTAAGGGTTTAATCTAATTTCGAGGCTAATGAAGTTTAAGTTGAATAAGGCACTTAAGGAGTCTTATTGTTCTATGTTGAAGAGCAATGTCCATAGCATCGCATAGGGCTAAACACTCTGCTGTGAAGATCAACGCTTTACTATCAATACTTTTTTTTTACCGAATATCTAAATCGTAACAAATACAGAAGGAGCCTACGTAGTCAGAGCTCTCAATTTTGCTGCCGTCGGTATAAATGGCAGTAGCTGCATTGTCTGACAAGACCTGGTCGATTTGAGGATTAGGATTAGGTGAGTCTCTAAGCGCACAGCCCAGGCTGGTGTTAATCGGAATAGATGTAAATAATGTGTTAAAATCATGATAATATAAATTAAAGTTATCGTTAGAAATAATTTGGTTTTTTAAAATAAAGAGGGATTCTATACTACTGTTTAATATATTATGTTTAAGTCTTGAGTTTAGTCTTGTAGAAAGATGATGATGTTTGGAGATTGAATTGAACATTATTAAACCCTTATTCGATAACCCTTATTCACATATAAAAGCCGTTCTGTCAGAAAGTAACATCATCTTAGATTCAGCTATCATCACGTTAAGTGGAGTACTTCTTCGATAGCCGAGAGCTATCCTAACGGCGGAGTTTTGAATTTTCTCCATTTTATTTTTGAGAGTAATTCGTGGTCAGTATATAAAACTACCATAATCGATAAAGGAACGAATAAAGCTTTTGTATATTACTAACAGAGTTGAGGGATCAGATCCCCACCACGTTTCAGACAAGAATTTTATCAAATTCAGAGATTTCATACATTCATTGTATACATAATCTACATGAGGTCCAAAATTTAGGCGATTGTCAAACAGGGCACCTAAAAATCGAATAGTCTTAACAGATTTGACCGTATACTCTCCAATTTTGATTTTGACATCCTCTATGGGAGTTCTTTTATTGTTAAAGTGGAGAAGGCCAGTTTTGCTTGGGGTAAGGGTTAGACCTAGATTGAAGAGATTGTTGCTAACAATGTTAATCGTTTTTTCCAATATCTTTTGGCACATTTGAAGGATGAAAATTTGGTGTAAATGGCAATGTCATCAGCAAAAAGTGAAACATTAACTGACTTTGGTAGGCCTTGAGTAACCTTCGCGGTATAGATGGAGAAGAGCAAAGGACTAAGAAACATTCCTTAAGGGACACCTTTGTAAACAAATCTGGGTTTATCGAGAGAGTGTTCAGTGAATATGGTTCTTTCACGAGTGATGAAGTTTATAAATCTTAGAATTTTATCAGAGCAGCCCAAATCAGCGAGTTTTTGAAGCATGATACTAATGTTAACATTATCGAAGGCGCCCTCTATATCCAAGAAGGCAGCTAGCACTTCTTTTCGTTCTGAAAAAGATTCTTCAACTTTAAAGGTTAAATTAGCTAAATTGTCAACACAGGAGTTGTCCTTTCGGAAACCATGTTGATTAATTGGCGTTATGCACCCTGCACCCCCTTCAACGACTTCTGACTACAGGAGTCAGAGAATGGAACCTTTAAATTCAACGATGTCATCTCAACATAAACCATCTTCATCTCAAGCTTCCAATTATGCGGCTGCTGTCCAAACTTCAGTCTATCCTACAAGAGAACAAGCCATTGTCATCGACGCCTTGGAAGGCACACCCATCAAGGACTACGTTAAAGCGATCAGATCACTGATTAACCCTTCTGATATCAGATTTGTGTCAAAAATTTCACTAAACAGAATCTGCATGTATTTGGCAAATACTTCAATAGCAAACAAACTCACGGAATCAAAACAAGTTATTATCATTGACAATAAGGCGCTGCAAATCTGCCCATTAATTTCGAAATTCAAGAAACATTTTATCAAATGTTTGCCCCATTATTCCAGATAAAATATTGGAAGATCATCTCTCAAAATTAAACATCAGGTTGGGTTCTAAAATGACTTCCCTACGTGATGATTTTTCTGATTCTGCCTTCGCTCATATTATGAGTTTTCGGCGCCAAATTTGCATCCATCCTGACGACGTTAGCAAATTACCGGAGTCCATGAAGATTGTTTTTGACGAGACGACCTTTTGGATTTATTTATCTTCCGACGCCGTCATGTGCTTCAACTGTAAACAGTCGGGCCATCTGGCAAAAAACTGTCCCGTTGGTACAATAAGCGTCGCTTCTCCTGCACTCGAAGATGAAATTCCTTCGGTACAAAATATAACTCCACCTGAAACAGACTCTATCAGTGTCTCTAATACTACGTTCCTGCAACCCTCTGGTAACCCAAAAAGGCCTCTCTCTACCTCTGATTCAAGCTCCTACATCGCACAGAAAACTAACGACAACAAAGTCAAGGAATTAAATCTATCATCCGATAATCTGTCCAATACCAGTGACCAACAGAGCAAGGGGGACAGGCACATCACTCTTAGGAAAAAGAAATCTAAACCGGAATCAATAAATCTCGACCTTCATCTATCGCCTGTAAAAAAATACCTTGGCGAAACGAAAAACAAGAAATATCTCAACTACGCCCAACTTAAAAGTTTCATTGAAAATTCAACGGGATGTGCCAACATCGAACCTATTTGCCATGAGTACGGTGAAGACTCAGTCAAAATAGCTCATACTCTGAGATCCACCTATCCTCTCCTCAAGAAGAGAGTAATGAAGAGCAGATTCAGCCGACTCTTTAAGAAACTCAGCCTTATCGAAACCGGGGTACTAGATGATCACATGGAAGCTGGAACCTCCGATGAAACCGCTGAAGATCTCCCAATTGTATCTACATCTTTAGAGAATAAGGAATAATGTCCGAATCAATTTTACAGTGGAACATTAATGGTTTTCATATAAAAAGGGAACAGTTAGATTTATTAATAAATAACATAAAGCCTAGTGTCATCTGTGTTCAAGAAACAAACTTTAAGGGTACGTATTGTTCGACGATCAAAGGGTACCGCTCCTTTAACAAAAATCGCACAACTGCCTTACATGCCAGTGAGGGTGTTGCTACCTTCATAAAAAATAATATCGCCTTTCAGTTAATCCCCCTCAACACCAATTTTGAGGCAATAGCTAATTCCGTATTATTTTCTTTTGGATATGTATCTATATGTAACATTTACTTACCACCTAACTATGACTTCTCACTCTCCGAAATCCAGCATCTTTTAAACCAATTGCCTAAACCCCTCGTCCTTGTTGGCGATTTTAATAGTCGCCACTTTATTTGAATTTCCAACAAAATTGATTCCAAAGGACGTATAATAGAGAGACTTTTGGATGACCCCAACCTGGTCATTTTGAACACAAATGAATCCACCCACTTTAATAATAGCTCTAAATCGTTTACCGCCATTGACTTAACTATCTGTAGTTCTTCCATAGCTCATTATTTTTCTTGGACCACAAATCAGAATCCCTGTGGTAGCGATCATTTCCCAATATTCTTATGTAACCTAAATTTCGTTTCCCCTAAAAGTACTCCTGTCACCCATTGGCTCTTCAAAAAGACCGACTGGTCCAGATTTAGTATACAAATATCTGAAGAAATAGATAAACTTACAAATTGCCCTTTCCCTCTACAACTTTCTAACATTGACAACAAATTATACTTCTTTACTAAAACTATACTAGATTCTGCTAGTAATTCCATACCCAAAACATCAAATAAATTTCATAAAAGACAAGTCCCCTGGTGGAATAAGTTATGCCAGGAATCTCTTAAAGCATATAAGCGAGCCTTCTCCCACTTCAAACGCCATCCTACAACTGATAACTTTACGCTATACAAACAGCTTAGATCTGCTGCACGTCGCACTTTCAAGGAATGTAAAAGGCAATCTTGGAAAAATTTCGTTTACTCTATCCATCCTTCTTCCCCCCCTTCACTATACTGGAATAAAATTAGGAAAATAAATGGCTTCAAAAGAAGTCTTTCATTTTCCTCTATCACTTCCTCTGATAATAAAATTCTATCTTCCCCAGAAGATATAGCTAATTATTTAGCCCTAAACTTTGCTAAAAACTCTAGTGATTGTAACTACACTAGTGACTTCTGTGATTTCAAATCATCTTCTCAAATAAGTTCGATAGCCATTTCTCCTAACACAAACGGGAACCATCCCCTTAACGCTCCTATCCAACTTCATGAAATCGAGAGCAGTATGAAACACCTTAAAAACACCAGTCCAGGTCCGGATGGCATTTTTAACTCTTTCCTTGTACATCTTCCTAAATGTGCCCTTGAATTTCTAATTGGTATCTTCAATGAAATCTGGTCTTCCAATACCTTCCCTAGTATTTGGCAAGAAGCTATTACTATCCCAATTCTCAAACCTGATAAAGACCCTTGCAGAGCGAAAAATTACAGACCTATCTCGTTCACTTCCAATATATGTAAGCTTTTAGAAAGAATTATAAACAAATGACTTCTGTGGTTCCTAAATAAGATCAACTTTCTATCGCCACAGCAGTACGGCTTTAGGAAACTTAGAAGCATAAGTGATTACCTCCTTAATTTAGAATCTACAATTTGCAACGCCTTCATATCTAAACAACACGTCTTAGCTGTGGCCCTTGACATAGAAAAAGCCTACGACATGGTTTGGCGAGAGAGAATTATATATATCCTTCGAAATCTCGGTATCGACGGAAATATTCTGAATTTTATTGGAAATTTTCTTAGTAACAGAATCATATCTGCTAAAGTACTTTACAATATATCCCAGAAGGTGACTATCAAAAATGGTGTTCCTCAGAGGTCAATTATAAGCGTAACTCTCTTCCTCATAGCCATAAATGAAATATCCTCAATCATTCCCCAACCGGTTAAATTTTGTATCTATGCTGATGACCTTACTATATTCGCCAGTGGAAAAAATGTTCACACCACCCAACTTATCATTCAAGACACGCTTAACAAAATTCAAAAATGGTCTTCTGTTACAGGTTTTAGGTTCTCGAATAGCAAATCCAAATACATCCTTTTCTCAAGAATAATTATCTTTTTCTCTAAATAATACTCCCTCTGGTATTAAACTATCTTTATCTGGCCATGAAATTAAGGAGGCTTTTCAAATAAGCATTTTGGGTCTAATCTTTGATCGAAAGATGAGGTCTGCTCATATAAAATATCTAAAGAATGAATCCTCACAAAGACTAAACCTCATAAAAATGATTTCTGCCCAAAAATGGGTGCAAATAGGGATCTTATAATCCTCACTTATAAATCCTTTATTCACTCCAAATTGGACTATGGGTGTGTGATCTATAGCTCCGCTAAGGAGTCACTCCTCTGCTCTCTAAACTCGATCTAAAACACGGGGCTGAGGCTCGCGTTGGGTGCTTTCAAAACTAGTCCTATTCCTAGCATCCTGGCCAAAAGTAAGGTTATCCCGTTAGATTTAAGGAGAAAACAACTTTGCCTAACTTATGCTTCGAAATTGAAATCGACTCCCACTAATCCTACATACTCTAAGGTTTTCATGAACCACTTTGATCACCTCTACTCCTCTCCCTCTAACTTCCTTAAACCTCTTTCTGATCGTTTAAAATCTTATGTTAGTGACACTATTCAATTCTTCCCCCCTTTATTTCCGTTTGTTTCATTAACTGAACCTCCTTGGTCTATCCCTTCCCCCAAAATTGATTCATCATTATGTAAATTTCCGAAAGATAAAACTAATCCCATTGTCTTCCAAAATATTTTCCACGAGATCACCCAAAAGTATGAAAATTATATACATGTTTTCACTGATGGCTCTAAATCTAATGAGGGATGTGGATGTTCTATTGTGTTCCCTAATTTTCGAAAATTATTCAAACTCCACGACTTTTGCTCTGTTTTTTTCTGTGAAGCATTTGCTATTTTACAGGCGAATAAGTTCATTATTTCTGCTCGAGATACAAAATTTATAATTTTCACCGATTCCGCTAGTGTCTTAGAAGGTTTAGCTAATCCCGGAAACCAAGATCCCATTATTATCCACATTTTCAATGCCTTAATAAATGCCAAAAATTTTAATAAAGAAATCATTTTCTCTTGGATCCCCTCTCATTTAGGGATACTAGGTAATGAAACCGCGGACGCTGCGGCTAAGGAGGCTGCTAAAGAAATTCCTTCAAACTAATCCTCCTCTCACAAAGATTTGACCAAACAAATTAAAAAAAAAATTAGAGAAGTATGGAATATAAGGTGGACTAGTTCCCCTCCCTCTGGCTTACACTTGGTAAGGCAAGACCTTCTTAATCTTAATCTTGACTGTCCCCCTATAGAAAATAGAAGAGATCAGGTAGTCATCACTCGAATTCGCATAAGACATACCAATCTCACCCACCTACACAGGATTTTGCAAAGTCCCCCTCCTTTATGTTCCCAATGTAACACTCCACTCTCGGTTGAACACCTCCTACAATGTCCTTTTTAATCCTCGCAAAGACGGCATATGGCTATCCCCAACAGTTTAAACGTATGTCTCAATAATGACAAAAACATAACCCAGGTTTTATTATTCCTCAAAACAGTTTCATATAGTTCTTTACTCAATGTATTTACAATTATACTTAAGTACAATAATGTAATATTATAATTTAGATATGTTCAATCTTTGTGGTCGCTAATGAACTTAATGTTAATGCGACCTGTATAAATAAATAATTTAAAAAAAAAAAGAGCAATTAGGAAAGACTAGAGGATTGGTTACAACCCACGGAGGACTGATCTTGTTTAGGGAAGTTGTGATCGAATCGTTAGGTTGAAGGTTTTCTGTATTGTGAGGTGGAGGAATTTTAGTCCATTTGTTTGTGAAGATTTTGCACTTTTCCCAAACGTAGCTTGGATTTGTATGAAAATTAATTGATTCAGCAAAAAGTCTGAAACTATCTTTTTTCTTTTTCTTCAATGTTTTGATTACGAGAGCAGCGATTCTTTTGTAATCAATTAGGTCTGCTAGATTGCCTAAGCGTTCCCATTTTCTGAAAGCAGAATTGCGCTGTTTTTTCAAACGGTTACATTTATTATTCCACCGAGGAACTGGATTTTTCCTATGTCGTCTGGCATATATTATTCCTTTGTTTTTGTTTGAAGTGTTGTCTTTGACTGCGTTGGAGATCATATTGACAAAGAATTCATATTTGTCAACTGGAGAAAGCTGTTCATAGTCAGCGGTAAGGAAGTTAGTAAAACCATCATCGATATAATTGTTAAATCCGGACCAGTCGGTACGGGTCGACTTTATTTTAAATGTCTTCTTTTCATAGTAAGATTTGCTCACTTGGACATCGAAGAAAATGGGAAAGTGATCAGAGCCCCAGGTCTCACTAGAAACTTTTGAACTGATAATGTCACAAATGTTCATAGTGGAAAGAAGGAGGTCGATATTAGATTTGAAATTTGTGTTCATATTTATATGAGTGAATGAGTCGCTATTGTGTAAAAAGAGGTCTTCGTGCTCTATAGAGTTATACAGTCCTCCTTCCGTTGCTGTCCGTATAGTTACAATTCCAACTTGTATGGTGTGCATTAAAGTCACCAACAAAGATACAATTTCGATTATTATCTATACTGCCAACAATAGTAAACCATTGTTCTTGGGTAAGGATCTGACCTGCGGTTCTATAACAGACAAAAATATCTAAACACGGGGTTACATTAGTTATGCGAATTCCACATAACTCGACTGAATCATCGGAAGAAGCTATGTTAATTATTTGTGCAAATGCAATGTTATTACGTATTAAAATAAAAATACCGCCCCCTTTCGAGTGCGTCCTATCCTTCCTAAACGATAGAAACCCAGGGAAATTTATAGTATCGTTCAAGGTTAGCCAAGTTTCAATAAGGATATCATAATTATTCAAAATGGATTGAATTTCCGGTAATTTTGTACGAATATTTCTTGAATTCCAGAAGAAGAGGCGAAGAGTCGTAGAAATGTTGGCCATAAGTGAATGGATATGTAGGAGTGATTAGTGTGCAAGGTCTTCTTGATCCTCGAAGGAACTTGAGTCTTCACTGGTTGCGTCTAAAGGAATAAGAGATTTTTTAACTTGATTTACTATTGTGGTTACTGTAGTTGTGATTTTATCTTGGGATTTTGTTATTCGTTCTTCGGTGGTGGTGTTCACGTTTTTGCAGTGTTTAGCGAGGTGACCTTCATCTTTGCATAGGAAACGTGTAAGTTTTTCTGTAGAAATATGAATCCAATATAGCGTGTTGTCGTAATTAACTTGAAGGGCGTCAGGTACTTTAGATATGTCTTCCGGATCAATATAAACTTGTCTCCTAAAGCTTAAAATATGACTATATCCTGGGTCAGTCATTCCAGCACGGACAAATGTGATTTGCAATTTTCGCGTGATGTTTAGCTTCGTTAACTTTTTTTCTATAATATTATGTGGAATAACTGGACACACGTTAGATAGAAGTATTCGTTTAGCCGCAGAAACCAATGGACGGATTCCAAGAATGTGACCGTTTATATTTACGGATTTGTGAGTTTCTAGAAGAGTGTTGACAACGGCTTGGCTGCTTAGATATAAACATACTCGACCGTGGGAAATCCTCGGAACAAATCTAATATTGCTTGATCCTATTAACTTGCCGATAGCGGTAGTGTATTCTTTAATAGTAATTCCATCCACTGAGTCGACGACAATGGCTTGTTCTTTTTTCGGGAAAGACGCGTTTTGAGTAACTTGAGCGTAGGTAGACATTGTTGGTGTTGAAACGGTATTTACTAACGAGCGGTGTAAACGAGCATCCCCGATTTCGGAGGTGCTCATTTAGTTTTTGTTAATTAAGATATCGCACTGAGAAACACAGAGATGCTCTCTTGGACTGTGTCCAAGGGAGGAGAACGTTCACCCACACACGATTTTTGTTAAGCACAGAACAACACAGAGGTTTCAGAATACACAGTAGACTCGTCGCCACGAACGTCAACAAACGCGTCCGAACTCTACGGTGGTCCAAACCGGACTCCGATGACCGTTTATTTCATTGCACGAAAACGTATTGTAAAGTTGTAAAAAATCGAAAGCGAAGAAGAGTGACGTGCAATTTCGAAATTAGTGCATTCCATAGAACGTGGTTTGAAAGAACACACATGAGCCTGGTAAAGATATGTCGGTTTGTTGCCTATTTTTTGTTGCTGCAACCACCACGACATAACTGTTTAATGAATGAGCTGGAACTAAATAATAGAGATGTAGTCGACTGGACACAATTTTGTCGAGAGGTAATACATGGCATACAATTATCATTTTACGCTATTTACTTACTTTTGCTCTTAGATAGTATTGTATGTTTTTGCACTAAATTAATTGTAGTTACTTCATCAATGGCTAATGGATAAGCAAGAGGTAATTGGTGGACCGGACAAAATTGTCGAAATAGATGAGGCCAAAATAGGCAAGAGAAAGTATAATAGAGGGCGTTTAATACAAGGACAATGGATTTTCGGTGGCATAGAGAGATCTAGTAAAAAAGTTTTTATTTTACCTGTGCTAAATCGGAATACCGAAACGCTCCTACTGATACTTCGAAAATATGTTGCTGTCGGTTCAATTATTCATACTGATAAATGGTGTGCATACAATGTCTTGCGCAATGAAAATTATGTATATCGGACAGTAAACCATTCAGAAAATTTTGTGGATCCTCAAACTGGTGTTCACACGCAAAACAGAAAGATTCTGGAGGGATATGAGAGCAAATATTCCTCGCTATGGCACTCATGAATACCATTATACGAATTACCTCGCAGAATTTTTATTTAAAAGAAATTGTAATTTTGACAAACGGATTGAGACTTTCTTTGAAATAATGAGTTCTGTATATCCATTAGATCATTTAAATACTGATTAAATTTTCATTCTACATACTCATCAATTGTTTCTTATATATATATATTATATCAGAGTAATCCTCTATTCATTATCGATCTATTATATGATTTTTTATATGCTAATAACTTGTTAGTAAAAAACGTCCGACGGCTAAAACCTCTTGGGTGTTACTTAGGAGAGTGCCCTTGATAACATATGTCAAGGTCAAGGTTATCGGAGCTGCCTCCCCTAAACGTAAGGTTTACCCCTCAACTAAAATATTTAAAAATTTTCGATTCGACAGTCTATAATCATAATAAAACAAGACAAACAAAATTTTAAGAAAAGTCTTGGAAAGGTTCCCTTGCCTATTTTCTAGTAGGCTATGAATCGAATGGGTATAAAGTGTGGGATGTGGAACGTAATAAATTTGCCATTGTTAGAGATGTAATTGTAGATGAGACAAATTTCTTGGAATCCAGGCCTGTAATGGTACAGTCTGAAGGGGTTAATGCAGAAAACTCCCATCATAATAAAACCGATTTAGTATCCAGATCTGTGGAGGTACAGTCTGAAACTGATTCACCTGATGCAGCCAAAATCAGTGTTGTCTCATAAATCTGATAGTAATAAATCAGATATATTAAAATCTCAAACAGAAAAGGCAAATACAGATATTGAATTAAGTAATAAACTTAATAAATCTGTAATTGAAACAGTTATTCCAGGCCCTTCATCTAGTAATAAAAGACAATTACCGCTCGAGGTAAGAAGGAGTGATAGGATTAAACTTTGTCCACCTATTTCGTATAATGAGATTGATGAGCAAAATGATTATATGTTGTGTGCTCAATCTCTTGTATGTAAAATTCCGTATCAGGAAATTAAAAATAGGGACGACAAAATCCAGTGGGAACAGGCAATTAAAGAAGAAATTAATTCCCTTATAGTTAATGATACATGGAGTTTAGTGCCAAGACCAGAAAACAAAAATATTGTAGACTGTAAATGGGTATTTACAATTAAAAACGATGAGTTTGGAAACCCATTAAAATATAAAGCTGGCCTTGTTGCGAGAGGTTTCAGTTAACAATATTTAATTGATTATAATGAAACATTTGCACCGGTTGCAAGAATAGCAAGTTTTAGATTTTTAATGGCATTTGCAAATCAGTATAATTTAGCAGTTCATCATATGGACGTAAAAACTGCTTTTCTGAATGGTATATTAAAAGAGGAAATTTATATGAAAGTTCCTAAAGGAATTGATAATAAAGAAAACCAAGTTTGCAAATTAAATCGAGCCATTTATGGTTTAAAGCAAGCAGCAAGATGCTGGTTTGAAATATTTGATCAAACTCTTAAGAGTGAAGGTTTTAAAAATTCATCTGTTGATAGACGTATTTACACTTTAGACAATGGAAATATATTGAAAAATATATATGTGATACTTTATGTAGATGACCTGGTGATCGCTACTGCTAATATTGAAGAAATGAATAGCTTTAAAAATTATTTAATGAATAGATTTAGAATGGTGGATCTAAAAGATATAAAACTTTTCTTGGGGATAAGGATCGAGAGAAGTAAAGACAAAATTACAATAGATCAGAGTGCATATATCCGAACAGTTTTAAACAAATTTTATATGTTAGAATGTAAACCTGTAAGCACACCTCTAGAGAATAAACTAGACTAGGTAGCTTTGAATTCCGATAAGAAATATGACGCACCTTGTCGAAATCTTATCAGATGTTTAATGTATCTAATGTTATGTACTCGACCAGATTTATGTACGGCAATTAACATTTTAAGCCGATATCTTAACAATAATAATGAAGAGCATTGGAAATGTTTAAAACGAGTACTAAGATATTTGAAGGGGTCAATGGATATTAAATTAACTTTTGTTCGAGGTGGTTATGATGATATTTTAACAGGTTATGTAGACTCTGATTGGGGAGGATTTGATAAAAATGACAGAAAAAGCACTACTGGTTTCTTATTCAAATTATTTGAACGTTGTATTATTTGTTGGAGAACAAAGAAACAAGCATCAGTAGCAGCTTCATCCACCGAAGCTAAGTACATGACGCTTTTTAAAGGTGTCAGAGAAGCATTATGGTTAAAATCATTAGCAAATAGTATAAAATTAAACATTTCAGACCCAATTATTATCTATGAAGATAATAACGGTTGTATTAGCATAGCGAACAATCCAACTGATCATAATAGGTCAAAACATGTAAATATAAAGTATCATGTCTCTAGAGAACAGACTGAGAAGAAGGTAATAAAACTGAAATATATCCCACAGGTAGACAGCTGCCAGATGCAATGACCAAACCGCTACCAAGAGTCAAATTCCTGGAATTTAGAACAGGAATGGGATTGGAGTAATATAAACATATTATTTTGTAAATATGTAAATATGTAAATTTGTAAATATGTAAATATGTATTATATTTACAGTATAATGGTTTGATTAGGTTTTTCTGGGTTCCCTAATCATTAGCAACAAATCTTATACCATATGTATTTGCCCCAGAAAAGCACATGGAAGGTGTATCGTCAGTTTAGCGCAGTCGATTAAGTTTTTGAGAAGGCGTGTTGGATGTTTTCTTCTCTGAAAAAGAAAGTTTTTGTAACAAAAAAACCATCTGTGCGCGTTCGGGTTTCGTTCCTAGACACAAGTCAAGAGGGTGCAGCTGCGCCCCACCTTGACTTGTTTAGACAAAGTATGGGATCGATAGGGTCTATAGTTCAGTAACGAAATTCTTTGTTACTGAACTCACGTTTTTTCATTCGAGCTGCTTTCTTCGTGCAGAATGGACGTGCTCTTCCATGCGTTATTGAATAAAGTTTTAAAGTCAAACGATAATAAAATTGTTCTACTCGTTCATTCCACCGCCTATATTTCCAATAGCGATAACAGCTATGGGCGCGGAGCGAGCGATCTACTTCTTGCCACATCATGTGCCCCTGATACGACCACGGTACGGCCGCGGCTTAGTCATTATCGTGAAACGCGGATTCGGTTGCTTTATCGCGACGCACGAGAGTACAACAGTTCTCCTAGATGTTAAGTCGCAGCTACAGGTCCCGTACAATTCTCGGTACTCATTACCGGTGGGTGGCCAGATCGAATAAGACCCTGCATCTTTTCGACGAATTTAAGCGTAGCGTTAGCTAAGGAACCGTCGGCAGTGGCTATCGTTGGTGTCAGTCACCAAAAACCGATAAGGCGTAGACTAAACATCTAGGAATTATTTCGGGCAAGATGTTATTGCTAACGCCATGGGAAGAAATCAACCACCACCCATGAATTTTGAATAATCACGTGGTATGATTTTTTCCTCCTTCCCTCGGGCCAAAGGTCCCGAATTAGGGGTATAAGTACGCCCGCAATCCAGGAGCTCGGGCCAGTTGTCGTTCGGAATCGTCGAGAAATTAAAGTCACAGTCGGAATATCATAGTTGTCAGTCGTCACTAGTTGTCCAAAATCATTAAGAACCGAAGCGTAGTCGTCGTGAGTTGTCCGAAATCATTAAGAACCGAAGTATCTCAGTTGTCGTCCGTAATTGTTAAGAATATAGTCCTCGTTCTAGTCCGAAGATTTAAAATTTATAATAAATAGTAATCGCGAGGGTAGACTCAATCCGGATCAAGATCCCGCCCAGACACGAGTCGTTTAAGAGACGCGTGGAACAAAAAGCAAGCATCATTTGATCGAACCAGGCGACAGATTTTCAAATCTGAAATCCGGGACGTGACAATAATATGCCATAGTGAAGCGTTGCACCACTGAATTCATGCCAGACTAAGCATTTCTGAACAAGGGAGACATACCATCTTCGGATAACTGGTTCATTTGTGTAATGAAATGAGTCTTACATTTTTGTCGCGGGCTCTCGGACTATATGTGAGCACGACCTGTCGTGGAGTTCTGGACTCCTGATTCCGACCACCGAAGTGTGAATCTTTTGGTTCCATTAATGGAGCAACTTTGGGCGACGAAACTGATCTCAGCTCGCCCAGCTTTATGATGTGCAGGCCGTGTATAATGTTCGATAAGCTTGTTAGCTACGAGGAGTCTTCTCGAAACATTGTGGAATGTTTAGGGATTGAGCGAACGATGATGATGTATTCGTATCTTAATGAATCGCAACGAATAATGACGTTCGCGACTGAATAACACCGTTTATTGCCATTATCATTACTGTACCCCTATGGACGTTCGTCCTCAAGCTTCTCATCGCCATGTGACGTATGATGGAGAAGGAAGAAGAGTATTGTCAAATACATGTTTCATCTGTCTCGGGGGAACCGTACGGCTCTAGTCTCGCCGACCAACAGAGTCAGAGTCGTCTCACGAGACGGAGCAGGGCGATACGCGCAGTCGATGACAGCTCTAGTGAGTTGCCTGCACCCCTCGACATTCAGGTATCGCAATGTGGTGCAAGCCCCGAGCAATCCACATATGTCCTCATCTGTCATACCCCAGCCTTCACGAGCGTCAAGATGTTAGAGACGCGGCAAGGTTCTCAAGAATAGACCCCCTACGTCCGGGTACAAATTCGTCATAGCTAGAGTATGACCGTGCTCCAGTCCTTCAAGGGGTTCCAATGCGAACTGCCCACGGACATTACTATTTCCTGAAATGTCGAAGTGCGTCAGGCTCCTCATGTAGCGCCCAATGTCATTGATAAAACCGGCGCTCACCCAACCGCAGAAGGTGAATTTCAGGTCGGTTATAGCCTGGAAGGCTTGAGGGAAGAAAATTCCTTTTCCCAGTCCATCGTAAACTACCTCCATCTTCAGAAATTCGTCCACCTCCGGTTCTTCCATCTCGTGGTCCTCATCCTGTTCATCATTGCCCGGTAGGACGTCAAAGCACGCATAGATCTACATGGTGTGTAGAGTCGTGTGGATGTTGGTGTTCTTCACCGCTGCTGACAACGTCTCGGTCACCACAGCGGTCGAGAAGCGACTCATTTCGAGAAACTAGAGATGAATCTGCCTTGGTATGGCCCTTGAAACATGGTGTGATTTTAAATACCCGCAATTTACAATAGATAGGCGTTTCAGTGTATTAGTCAACGTTCTCAAGGCCTTCCCTGTGATTTTACTGCTGTTGACGCCAAAGTCCTGCAGTCCTTGATTTTTCCTCAGCACCTCTACCAGACCGGGGTCCACTGGGCCCTCGCATCTCCCCATCTTCAATCCCTTTAGCGAGGTGATTACTCCTAACTCTCGGAGCGCTAAAGATCGGATCTGTACCGCCGTGATGTCCAGGTACTGCAGTCGCGGACACTTTTTCACCGTGATGGCGATCACCGAGAGCCTAAACTCGGCAGCGGCCTTTTCATCTTTGGCGGACACAGTGGAACGCCTCGCTGGTGACTTTAGGGCTCCACTCACCCCATCTCCAGTCCCCGGTATCGAGGTGCTTCACGCCCCTGAAAGAGGCTATACTACCACGGCACCAGCGCCGCGAGACGGCCGCAAGCTGCGCCCTATCCTTAAAGGTGAGGTGGCGGAGAATCAGTGCTATGCACTCTTCGGGGAGGTGTTCCGCCGGGGAGATCCAGGGTTGAAATCCCGGAAACGGTTTTGGTTGTGGTGCTTCGGAGCTCGAGCTGGACGGGGCAGAGGTGTTGAGCTCATTCCAGGAATCGGCCCCCAACACACACAGCTTCCGATTTTTTAAAGTGAAAGGCCTTTCACTTGCCAGAGACAACACGTGTCCGACCTCCTCAGCTGTTAAATGTAGTGTAGGCCTGTGTGCTGCCGGTGGGTTGCCGGAGGATTACGATGTGCTAGGCTCCATAGGGTCCAAACAGGCGCTCCAGGTGTTGTTTCCTGGTGTTTGGGTAGGGCCTCGTGATGAAAATCCTCCGTCCCCGCTGCTCCTGGCTTTGGCTGGTAGATCTTATTTTTACTGTGCTAACGCTCTTATAAAAGAATAAAAATTGTGTAATTTTAAAACAAATCCTATATTCAATTATAGTGACCACTGGAAAATCTAAACAAAATTGAATTACATGTGAAATAATAGTAAAAATACATTAATGTTTCCAGTTTCTGGGTGTTCTTCAGTTGTTAAATCAGTATGTACGTCTAGAATTGTTATGCGTCAATTTCCTTACTTATGGAATATCACAGGTGACCCCTCATTGTACAGTTCTGTTCTAATATGGACATTCATTTATTTGCGAAGTGAGTGTATTGAAACGACTGGTAACGTCTCTGATTTAACGTGTGTTGTTCTTTTCAAGAGTCCCGACATGCTGTTAGTTGTAATTTATCAGCGTGTTTAGTAAACCACTTTTTGTTGTTATCCTCCAACACAACGTTATTTTTACCTAAAATTCCGACAATTTTATATGGACCATAATAACGCGCACTGAATTTTCCTTTCTTTGGTTCAACTAGGACGCGTGCCATGTCCCCTATTTTGTCTCTAAATGGATTTGACTTTTGATCGTAGTAATATTTCGATTTAATTTTACTTTCGACTAAATTTTTACCTGCTATTATTTGCATTTATGACAGACGTCAATTCGATTCTTCATTATTTGTAGTTGGAAAATTTATAGAACTTACTGGTGAATAAGGACGTCTATTGGATGCGTTTGCCGGTGAAGGAGTTCGTGATCGATTTTGCCAACTATTTTCGGGAGGATTTTGATCAATATCGCGTGATCGTGAATGATGTCGTGAATCAAAATTCTCGTATAAATTCGGAACATTTGGATGTGAATAAGGTTGCTTATACGGCGGAAAACGTGGAGGAGGGTATGCCATAGGTGGATAATACTGATATGGATAATATGGATAAGGCGGATAAGATGGTTAAGGCGTATATGGTGGATATAGTGGATGTGATGGTCGTTCTGGATATTGACATGAATGATTTTCTGTACTAGAATTTTTCAAAATTCCCGTCGGTGTTTCTAGTTCATTTGATTCCGAAGTCGGGCTAAGAGTTCGCGATCGATCGATTACTGCGAAATTCTGAAAACTAACGAATTTATCGTGATAACTCGAATTTCTATTATTGAAAGAATGTTGTGGAGATTCTGATCTTTGGTGATGGAAGGTTGAATTAAATGATGGCCGTTCAGAAAACATAATTCTTTGTTGTTCTCCCGTCGATAAAATGCCCCATTTCATTCGCGTTTTCACGCGAACAGCTCCTTTTAACGCTTCGTCTAAATTTTCATCTAGCAATCCGCGAAGAAAAGCTTCTAACACGCAATCTTTTACGGGATATAACATTTGTTCAGCGTACCTTTCGTATTTATCTTCTAACGCTACGCGCGCTCCATTCACTAAAATATTTAATCGATTGTAAAAATCGTTTACAGAATCGTTTCTTTTCATACGAATACTTTCGATTTCATGATGATTGTACGGGTACGTTTTTCCCGGCACGAATCGCGATTTTAGATGTTTTATTAAATCATTTAACGTATGGCCAGGCAAGGTCGTGTCGATGAATAAGAATTATTTTAAAACGGAAAATAATAAAAGTGTACTTATATTGTCAGAGTTTTAAACTGACAAATTATCTCAAAGCTTGTGAGA
>NW_026533757.1:0-12895 GCF_026225885.1 Hylaeus anthracinus | reverse complement strand
GTCTGTCCACCCCAATTTTTCGCATTATAATATATTAGCTGATCATTAATTATTCCTATATTCGTGTATCAAGTATTAAGTTCTTACCGAATACTTTATAAGAATTTCATATACGAATAGAATATCATACCTTATTCTTGTACAACGAAGTACCAATATTTTACATTTCATTCTAAGTTCACGAGCGACGCTTATAGCTTTTCCTACCTACTGATAAGCGGCACGCGCCAAGCGATCTTTGTACTCGTCCGAGTGGCGGGAAGCATGGACGCGACACTCCTCGCGTTCCTGCTCTCCTGATACTCGCCCGAACTTTACCCTTCATTTAAAATGTTAATAATATAATTATTAATAAACTAAGGAGTTGGAGATGCCAAAAGGACACTCCTCTATATTTCTACATTATAATAATTCACTTCTAGATTAATGCTTATATGTACAGAGGAGAACCGTAGGAGCACAAAGCTTCGCCTCAAAATTAATAATTAAGCGCCTGAAATCATTGATTATTGTTTACAACAATCACATAAACTATTAATATAATAAATGAGAAATTTATTAAATAATACTAATATCTAATTCAAAGGTAAAATCAAACTTACTTCTTCATTTCCATTCCTACGCTAAAGCGTCTAATTGTTGTTAACAATTGTTAAAAACAACCTACATACATTGTCTTCGGCAGAGGTGAAGTCTGTCAAATAATGCAAATTCCGCGTCCAGCACGCAAACCCAACTTTCTCTCAAACTTCCGCGAGCACCCAAGCTCGTTAACAAAAGTTAACAACAATTATTATTAATCTCTATTTCCAATAAATGTGAAATTTGTTGAATAGTGGTAATATTTAACGTCCAGCGTACGAATTCTAATCCAACTCTATACTCGATACCTGTGCTAATCCAGTCTAACATAGTTAACAACAATACATTTATTATTATCTATGTAAATGTGAAATTTGCTATTTAATGGTGATGTATACATTAAAAGTACTGGTATCAACCTAAAATCTCGTCTCCATACTCATGTTGAGACGTTCGATTTCGATAAACAATATTAATAATTAAACGAGAACAATTATCAATATTTAAAGCGGAAACATTGTGAATTAGGCTTAAGAAAAGCGAACAACTATGAAGGCACCTTAATCCACGGCAGGAAACGCCAACCGAAACAATTCTCGAGCGAGATAGATAAGGGACCGCGGGACCCAAAACACGGCCAGCTTCCCAAAACATTTTGATAGCCCGCGAGACTAAACATTCCGCGCGAAGCTATCAAGAACAAAGGAACAAAATCTTACGTGCTAAATTCACACGATGAATTAGTCAGTCTTCTCCGAGCGTTCATAGCGAGCACATCGTCTCCGACAATTCGAGTTGCAATTTGCACGCTGTCAAGTTTAGTTCTCGTTCATCTCAGTGCGGAACATTTCGACAAATCGTTTTCCGAGCGAATAATGCTGGAACTCTCTGCGAATAGAGATTCCACGCATTTCGTTTATAGTTTAAAATTGCGAACTTTGCATTACCAAATTTTTCCTCTGTCGAGCAATGACAGATACAATAAACCAGTTTAAAGTGAAATCAGTGTAAATTCAATATCCTGTCCTCTAGAAATAAATCGGTCTTCCTTATATTGTTTTAAATTCTTTATTTCGATACATGAACGTACAATAAACCAGTTAGGTTTCTTGCGAAAGAATATATGGAATTCTTTTTAGGCTTACATCTGCCGGGAATTCTCATAAAATTCTGGAACAATCCTAATTGGATTTCGCTGGTAGAATTGTTACGTATACAGAAACTCGCTGTTTGTTTCCGAAGCTCGCGTTCATCAATTTTATTTTATCTACCCTCCTGGAATTTGGGGCTCGGTCTTCCTGGAGTGCATCCTGCAGCTACATACTCTTAACATCATCTTCGACTTGCGTTGCGTGGGAAGACTTCTTATCTACCCTTTCCCAGGGAACGCAGCTGCTCACCTCAGAGCCACGAAAATCCTAACCGTCAGATTTCCAAATATGGAAATCACCGACGGATCCCCATTAACATTTAGAGCTATATAAACCCACGATTTTCGTTGCTCGGGGGTTAGAACGATAGAGTTACTCAGAGTCACATCACGTCCATCGTTGCAGAGTGTGCTTTAGTGAGATCGGGCTTCAGTTTCCCTTTCGATCAAGTTAACCTTATAGATCCGCGAAGACGGTTTTCATCTATTACGGCATTTAGAATCACACTCGACCCCCGCATCGCCAGTGCGTTAACACCGTGCAACAATTAGGTAATTAAATTCAACGTTTACTACACACGACCGCGACAACACAACACTGCACATTTGTAACTTAGTATAGTTATTCTGAATATATATATTCTTTTGAGTAAATTCAAAGATTCCTAAGTCAATTACTAAACCTTCACGATATAACAAGCAATCCTAGCCTGTGTATACGATTTAAGCTCAGTGTATTCAACCCGAATTTCCTAATTCAACCAATCCTGCGGTTACCCTTTACTGGGAGATACCGATTCCTGCTAGCTATCTGACTTCACGTCAGAGTTGTCTGCATTGTCTAATCTATCCTCAGCCTTCGGCACCATTGATACACAATAATAAATCGTATTGGTTCAATTCTCAAATCTATCCCACTCGCTGGGCTCACACGCGCGTCGCTATCGCCCTGGCTCGTAACAGAACTGGTGACAGTGGTGGGATACACTAATACAGGATTGCTATCCGTTTAGGTTCTGATAAAACAGACTTATTAAAGTATTGACGATAGGTCGTGTCGCTAACTTTTATTTAAATTATACACTAGTTACGCTAGTGACAATCTTCGTTTGTTAACTTTTGATTGATATACTAGTTTTCGCTAGTTACAGTCAAACAGTTAGTTACATTTTATTGGAAATATACTAGTTTTTGCTAGTTAATCCACATATTAAATTATATATACTAGTTTTCGCTAGTTACGTTAGTTAATAATCGATTGAAAATGGCTCGAGCAAATGTATCCACAAATGACATAATGAACTTGACGGTTTCACTTGCTAATTCTATGTCACTACTGACGCAACGGACGTGTGTACAGAACGTTACATCGACGATACCGACTTTAGATGGAGAAAATTCACCTTTAGCGAATTTTGCGCAGTGTTGAAGACGGGTTAACTTTGATCCCTGAGGGTTCGGAAGCCGAGTATCTCAGAATAATTCTAACGAAACTCATCGGTCCGGTGCGTAGATGTACATTAGAGCATCAATTTGAAAGTATCAGCGCGTTAATAAAACATTTTAGGAAGAGATTTGCTCCGGGAAAGAGTCTATCGTATTTTCAAGTGGAGATCGCTAATCTACGTATATATGAAGAGGAAAGCCTACGAAAATACGTCGATAGGACTAGCCATCTGGTCTACTGTACGCGCGGAACGAGTCGGGAAAAATACCGGGACAACGCTGAACAATTCGTCCAGGAAATGGAAAAGGATGTCTTGGAGAATTTCATTGACGGGTTACCGGATCGAATTTTCTGGAGAGTGTCGGCTCAGAATGGGAGCATAAAAACTCTCGAAGAAGCTTACGACGCCGTGCTGCAGATAGATAGGAAGTTGAGGAATCGAAGACAGATCCCTCGTAATGAATCACCAACACGGTGGTCTCGTAAAGATCACCACTCGGAAGATGTTCATTATCGCGAGCGACAAGTGTCGTACCCACAGTCTCCATCACCAAGTAGGTACAACAGACACAGCGAGCAGTATCCTCGAACATCTGGTTTTGAAAACGAACGAGAAGGGCAGTCACGTGCCGCGGCCTGGACCTTGCATCAAAGGAGTCCGTCGGTGTCACCTTTCAACTGTTTCCGATCATATGGCGTTAATGAAGAAAAGCGCTATTCCATCCTAAAAAATCCCGATAAAAATCGTGGGTTACACTTATATTGTTGGCTCTGCGGAACAAAAGGGCATGATAGAAAATCATGTAGAAAAGATCCACGTAGTCTAAAATATAAACGAGAATCGCGTGATTCATCCGTTGAATCAGACGGTTCTTTAAACTTCGATCGCGCTCGCCGTACCGATGACACGGTGAGCGAACGCGAACAAGCTCGTCAAAAGACAGTACGTTTCAGGGAAAAACCCTCCTTAAACAAACGCCCGCATCACGAATCAGAACAAAGATTCCAGAACTGGAATCAGGCACGGGAGAATTTTTAATTGATGGTGTAACCGCTATCAATTTAGTCGTTCTGAACGTTCTAGGAGAAAAGGCAAAAATAATTTCCAGGGAAGAAATTGAAATAACCGGTTTAACTTCAACTCCTATTCACACTTTAGGAACAACAATCCTCCATATTCATGAAACCCCTGCATTTTTCTACGTAGTAATAGAACTTGCAATAGAAGTTGATGGATTAATCGGAAGTCCATTTCTGATGCAAGAAGAAGTCGGAATTTCCTATTACCATGGAACGATGGTATTAAAAAATAAATCCATTAAACCTATACGTTTTTCAAATCATCAGGATTTACTCGAATCTAGAAGTTCAAATTCTCCAACCAAACATCGTCTCGAAGCACGAACATCACAACAAATCACAGTAAAAATAGCCAACCCAAAAATAACAGAAGGATATCTACCGCGTATTAAAACTCATAATCACCTCCACATCGGGGAAGCAGCAGTAACAAACAACAGAGGAAGATGTCACGTAATGGCAACAAATACTAGCGACGAAGCCGTTGAAATCGAAATAGAACCACAAGAAATTGAACCTTACGACACCATATGTACATCAGATGAAGATTTTTATCCAGACGTGGAACACTCATCAAAATTCAGGACACAAGAGCAAAGGATTCAGGAAATTTTAAACACTTTAGATTCAAGACACTTAAATAAAGAGGAATTTTCTCACGTTACAACTTTGGTTAAGGAATTTTCCGATCGATTTTTCCTTCCAGGAGATAAGCTCGGAAAAGCCGCTAATTTTAAACATTCAATTCATACAATAGACGACATTCCAGTCAACATCAGGCAATATCGTTACCCACCAATACATCAAGAGGAAATTCAAAAACAAGTCAGTGCACTATTATCACAAGGAATAATTACTCCATCCAAATCTCCATATAATTCACTACTGTGGATTATACCGAAGAAACCTGATTTACAGGGAAAGAAACGATGGCGCATGGTTATTGATTACCGTATGCTCAATGAGAAAACAATTTCCGATAAATATCCATTACCACAAATTACTGAAATATTAGATCGATTAGGAGGAGCCAAATACTTCTCAGTTTTCGACCTAGCAAGTGGATTCCATCAAATCGAAATGGACCCGAAAGACAGACCGAAAACAGCGTTTACTACACCGCATGGGCATTACGAATTTTCTCGAATGCCTTTTGGTTTAAAGAACGCTACACCCACCTTCCAGCGCCTCATGGATCAAATACTTACTGGACTTCAAGGAATCGATCTTTTCGTTTACCTGGACGACGTAGTCGTATACGCATCATCATTGGAAGAACACAACATCAAAGTTAAAAAATTGCTGAATCGCCTTCGCGAACAGGGTTTAACACTTCAAACTGATAAATGCGAATTCCTACGAAAGGAAGTAGCATACCTTGGACACATTATTTCCGAAAAAGTGGTAAGACCTGATCCCTGAAAACTGAAAGCCGTTAGTAATTTTCCTACACCCACTACTCAGAAGAAAATCCAATAATTTTTAGGACTCGCAGGATACTACCGAAGATTTATTGAAAATTTTACCACAAAAGCAAAACCTCTAATCAATTTGTTGGGAAAAGGAATTAAATTCAAATGGACAGAAGAACAGGACCGAAGCTTCAAAACGTTACGCTCCGAACTTTGTCAACAACCAATATTACAATACCCAGATTTCAATAAACCGTTCATCGTTACGACAGACGCATCCGAATACGCTATAGGCGCCGTGCTTAGTCAAGGAGAAATAGGAAACGACCTTCCGATTGCCTATGCATCCCGCAGTTTAAATAAACCAGAACGAAACTACTCAGCTACGGAAAAAGAATGTTTGGCAATGGTTTATGCCGTAAAATACTTCAGACCTTATATTTATGGGAAACAGTTCACCCTCATTACTGATCACCGACCCCTAGTCTGGCTACACTCAGTCAAGGATCCGACTTCAAGACTCATCAAGTGGAAGCTAAGACTTTCGGAATATGAATACCAGGTCGTCCACAAGAGTGGAAAGACGAACAAAAATGCCGATGCTTTATCCCGCAACCCTACACCTACTTGCTTGCCTCTGCTTCCACGAGACTGCAGAGACCCCGATTTTAAGGCGCCAATGGCAAAAACAGATACAGATAAAGAATCTGGAAAAGTCAAGCATTCGCCCATAATAAATAAAAAGAGGACACTGCCCAGCTTATCTCGAGAGGTAACAATGTTAGACGAATACCCGGAAACCATAAATATCTTTGCGCCTGCAGCGAATTCTACACAGGTCCCACTTCAAGAAAATGATGAGACCATAACTAACGATTTGATATCGTTCGAAGAACCTCCAGAAAATACCGTGATTGAAAATGTAATTAACAATAAGAAAGACTATCATCTGCAAATCTTGCCCGACACCCCACAGGCATTGCCACACGCCACCAATATAAATTTACAACTCTTCACGACTCAGCTACCTGAAGAAATAGGCAGCGATACGGATAGAGGACAACGATCCGAGCACAGGTCAGTTCCACCTGACTCCTTCGACCGCACCCTTCCGCACCCGAAACTCAAGACTCCACAAATGAACATGAGTATGTTCCATTGAAACCAACACATAAAATAATTATTTCTTCAAATTCTATTACTGCAGAAGAAGGACGCCACGTACACTTTACACCTGCTGATTGCAACCAAGTAACTTCCGTAGGAAAATTACTTCTGGACATCGAAGCAATAGGAAAACAGAATCTTCTATCAAAACAACCCAGGAAAGGTCAAGTAATAACGTCAAATAATCAACAATATAAAACATTCAGCATAGTAATTTCCGACCATTTTTATGATAAAATTAATAAAGGAAATGTGGTAGAAGGATTGAAAGATCTTATACCTGTTCTCGAACAGAATCATGTCAAATCATTCAGAATATCAGCAACAGGAGATTTTCATAACTTACCAACAGACGAATTCTATAAAATATTGAAAGAAGTTTTCTCAAAAACGGATCTACAAATAACTTTATGTCAATGTCTCATCACCACGCCATCCATAGAAGATAAATTAAACATAATTCGTGAAGCTCACGACAGTTTAATTGGAGGACATAAAGGAGTAACAAAAACTTACAAACGCATTCGTTCTAGATTCCATTGGCCTAACATGCGTAACGAAATCCAAAACTACATCAGAACTTGCCAAAGCTTTCAAGAACAGAAATTAGTACGTGCAAAAACTCGCCAACCGATGCTAATTACCGATACACCATTGCAGCCATTTGATAAAATCTCTTTAGATACAGTTGGACCATTACCGATTACACCCAGTGGCAATAGATATATTTTCTCACCATGCAGGATAATCTAACAAAATATTGTCTAGCTGTAGCAATACCGAATATTCGAGCTACCACCACAGCAGATGCTTTCGCGAGACATTTCATCGCAATATATGGGACACCACGTGCAATATTAACAGATAAAGGAACCAGCTTTATTGGCAATCTAATGACAAACCTGTCTAAAATATTTCAAATTAAACAAATCACAACTTCTGGATACAGACCTCAAACTAATGGATCTTCAGAACGCAGTCACATAGTACTCACCGAATACCTCAAATATTATATGGATAATTACGAAGATTGGGATCTGCTGATTCCATTCGCAATGTTTTCCTACAATACGTTCGTTCATGAAGCAACAAACTTTACCCCATATGAGTTAATATTTGGAAAACTAGCCCGGGAACCTGGCTCATTTCCATCAGGCGATAATTTAAAATCATATGGCGACTACCTAACAGAATTAATAACTCACATGTCTCAAATCCGCAATATAGCTTCCAATAATTTGAATAAAGCAAAAATTCGCTCAAAGGATTATTACGACAGACATTCAAGACCCATGACATTTAACGTAGGCGACTGCGTTTATGCACTCAAAGAACCACGTACTCATAAATTTGACCCACACTATGTTGGACCATAAAAAATAATAGACGTGACAGACTTAAACGATATGGTATTGCAAACACAAAACAAAATAATAACTAAACATCAGGACAAATTAAAACTTGCTCATACCTCATCTTATACAGGGATCGACCATAATGCTTGTCTGGACACTACTGTTACCACTGGTAGCTAGCCGGCTACTCAATAACCCAAATACATCCATAACACCACTGGAACTGCACACTGGACTCTTTTACGAGAAACTATCAGACATCAGAATTTATCACTCACAATGGCGACTGGTAACATCTTTAGATGTCAAAAAATACCTCGCTCACGCACCACCTGTAAAGGAACTCGTTTCTGCTATGAATCAACTCTGCGATCGCCACGATGCAGGGAATTGCCTCAGTAAAGAAATAGGACCACGTCTAATAAAGAAAATGGAAAACACCTTACAATACAGTAACTTAATACGAATTGCAATCGGTGAAACACCACTTCTCAAACCGAAACCACTACAACGCAGCGCACCCTTTGGATTCATTGGCACAGTTAGCAAGACGTTATTCGGAACCCTATCTGAGGAGGACGCGGAAAATTATAATCAGGAGTTAAACAAGATATATAAGGATCAACGAGAAATGGCAGAAATAATATCTAAACAAACACACATCATCAGAGGAGAATTTTCACTAGTACACGCCAGATTAACCAACCTAACAAAAGATGTAGCTCAATTGTTAAAAGTAACCTCAGAACATTCATATATTCTAAAAGAAACACGATCAGACATCAGCAAGTTACAATTCGAGGCATCTATAAAAGATTCAGTATTTGAGCTCGAAAGAGGCATAGACGACTACAGTTCTAATTTATTGCTACTAATAGATGCAATACTCCTAGCAAAACAAGGTATTCTGCACCCCGCGGTTCTTTCACCAGAAAAGTTACTGAAGTCAGCACAAAAAATCAAACAAAGTTCATCATATGAATTTCCCCTGACACAGAAAGAATTACTCACCGAACAAATCGAGAAAGTTACGACTCTGAATGTAATTTTTACAAAGGGGAGGATTCTTTTCGAACTTACAATACCATTATTAGGACACAAAATATTTGAGTTATATCAGATATACCCATGCTCATCGGTACAAAAACTACAAACAAAGGAAATAACATCTTACATCAAACCTCAAATTCTGTACATCGCAGTCTCGCTAGACGAACAACAGTATTTTATTCCAACAGAAGAATATCTGAAGGGTTCTCACTTTCATGACGAACAATTCTGGGCACCTGCTACCAATTTACGAAGCAAACCGTCATTTAATTTGCGAATCCACCGCACTCCTAAATCCAGCATTTACCGATTGGACCTCTTGCGAAATCAAAATTACCCCGCTCATTAAGCCATATTGGAAAGCGCTTCACGCACCAAGCACTTGGATTTATTCTCTTCCAAAACCGGCCAAAGCAGAAATCTACTGCAAAGAAAAGAAACCGGAAATAAAGGATATTTCAAACAGTGGTATCTTCAGACTAAAACCAGGATACCGAGCAATAATAAACTCAGTTCAATTTCAAGCGCTGGAAACCATTAGAACTTCAGAGGAAATGACATATCATCCGTCGAAACCCTATAATTTATCCATGATAATACCGGAAATTACAGCACAGCACCTAGACATTTTGGAAACGAACCCAGTAAAAGGGGAATCAAACCCAGCACATTGGGACGAGCTACCAGCAGCATTGACACTCGCTGATTTGGAACAACAAGCATCAGACCTATCGAAACATCAAAAATCCATACGAAACATCCAAATCACGCACTCTTCATCAATAGGAATTGTCATGCTCATAGCAATCACCTCAGGCGTAATAATTTTTATAAAGTACAAAACCTGCAAAACCCGGTCAAAACAAGAAAACCCAGAAAAAACAAATAAAATAACAATAAATATGCCCAGTACATCAGAGCTCTATGCCGAACCGAAACCCCCTAAACCTTGTGCCCTACCACCGAACTACTCCGCGTCAAGAGTGGGGGTAACGAAGGCGCTCGACCTATATAAGGAGGAGCCTTGGACTCCAAGATCAGTCAAAAGTCAAATGAAAAAATCAGTCGAAGTTCAAACCGTCCTAACCGAAGGCACGCGCGCCATCGCAATCCAGACAGGATACCACGGGATCTGGGAACCAAACCTCAAAAAGGAGACCATCCACTACCCCAGACAGTACAACCCAGCCACCGGAGGCCCAACCCTGAAGTGCCGAAGCACATAAACCAGGAAAATAAAACAGACAACATCAGGAACGCAAACAGAAGAACCACCAGCAGCAAAGAGACCATCAGCACCCTGGTGGCATATTGCAATTTTAACGGACAAAAACATTAGATACTTCACTCCAGGCGAAGGATTCGGAAAGACACCGAAGAAATGCAAAAGATAAGCATACACCTACCACTGCAGGACTGCCGCTGCATCACCATGAAAGCGGTTGACTTCCATGAAGTGTGGGTGGTTGAGGAGACAGGCCGTGAGGCGTGGACAAACTTCCTCATACGCTACAACCACCACATGGAATCGAGGAAGCATGTACTTCTGCCTACCACCGCGAGTCTGAAACCAGGAAGACTCGTGGCGGTCAACATCGGCAGCAGATTGCAACGCACAGTACTCCAGGAGGTAGCGGGCACCTGCTACAAGGTATTCCTGGGGGACTACGGGGAAAAAAAGCCGTAAACAAGGTATGGAGACTCCCGCCGCGTTTCTGTGACTTGCCGTGGCAGGCCATAAAAATACGCATCCGAGGCACCGAACCTCAACCAGGAACAACACAGCCGTGGCGGCGGCGGTAATGGACAACAGGAGGGGAAAAATCACCAACCTCGGTGCAGCCAGGGATGGCCTCGTGGCAGACCTCTTGTTGGACCGTCAACCAGGACAACCACCCGTCGACATGGCAGAACACTGGCTTGCCACCAACTACGCGGTGGCAGACATCACACCAACCGGAGTCTGACAACATCACCCACCGGACATCAACATTCAATAGAGATAAGTACACAAACAACATTATACTACACCCGACACTATCGCACATGCGTAACAGCTCGCTTCTAAGGTGAAAGCATCACGCGAACCGCGATGTTTCATCTTGGGGGGGAGATGTTACGTATACAGAAACTCGCTGTTTGTTTCCGAAGCTCGCGTTCATCAATTTTATTTTATCTACCCTCCTAGAATTTGGGGCTCGGTCCTCTTGGAGTGCATCCTGCAGCTGCATATACCCACCAACATTTAGGGGTATATAAACCCACGATTTTCGTTGCTCGGAGAATTAGAACGATAGAGTTACGTAGAGTCACATCACGTCCATCATTGCAGAGTGTGCTTTAGTGAGATCGGGCTTCAGTTTCCCTTTCGATCAAGTTAACCTTATAGATCCGCGAAGACGGTTTTCATCTATTACGGCATTTAGAATCACACTCGACCCCCGCATCGCCAGTGCATTAACACCGTGCAACAATTAGGTGATTAAATTCAACGTTTACTACACACGACCGCGACAACACAACACTGCACATTTGTAACTTAGTATAGTTATTCTGAATATATATATTCTTTTGTGTAAATTCAAAGATTCCTAAGTCAATTACTAAACCTTCACGATATAACAAGCAATCCTAGCCTGTGTAACGATCCCGCAACATAATAACTTTGCCGCTCGAGTTATTATTCAATTAAATTAATAAGTTGCGAGGCTTTATCCGCGACGCGTAGTATTCATCAACGATACGATTTAGGCTCAGTGTATTCAAACCGAATTCCCTAATTCAACCTATCCTGCGGTTACCCTTTACTGGGAGATACCGATTCCTGCTAGCTATCTGACTTCGCGCCAGAGTCGCTGCACTTTTTCCAACAATCTCACAATTGGAACCTTACCCTACGGTTACCCTTAACTGAGAGATACCGATTCCTGCAGCTATCTGACTTAACGTCCGAGGCGTCTGCATTTGTCTCCAATAACCAACAACCAAACACCCTAACCTACGGTTACCATTAACTGGGAGATACCGATTCCTGCAGCTATCTGACTTCACGTCAGAGTCGTCTGCATTGTCTAATCTATCCTCAGCCTTCGGCACCATTGATACACAATAATTAATCGTATTGGTTCAATTCTTAAATCTATCCCACTCGCTGGGCTCACACGCGCGTCGCTATCGCCCTGGCTCGTAACAGAATAATACACGCAACTTAGTGATAATGCGGAGGAATAATCGGAACCTTTAAGGCTTACATCTGCCGGGTTGTCGAGACGTCTGGAGTGAACCACTAAAGTGCAAACCGCAATAAACCATTACGCACGTTTAAGGCTGCCAGGTAGCCGCGCCGCTCTAAAGGTTTATTGTGGGTGTAATCTCGTTAGCGTACCACAAATCTGTTATTTAATTAAGGAATGACCAAATTTAATTATTGAAAAGGACGACGCGACCACTTGCGCCGCGTCTTTGAACAATTAAACACTCCAGAATACTATCAAGCCGATTTAGGCGTTGAAGTCGCGTTACCGCGTATCATTTCTAACGTAGCCGTCAATAATATTAACATTCGTGTCGTTAAACCCTCCGAAGTCATTCCACTGGCCGAGGCATACGAATACCTGGTTGCCGCTCTCTTCAGGCCAACTCCTGTACACCA
>NW_026533756.1:0-5438 GCF_026225885.1 Hylaeus anthracinus | reverse complement strand
GGTCGCCTTCCAGGGAATGGACGGTAGAGTCATCCGGACGCCTCGATACGATATACTTTTCTGTAAATTTCTGTTATTGTAAAAAATTGAGCCAAAAGCTTTGTTTTTTTTTTTCGAACAAACCTGTAATTCCTATTCCTCTCCCAGGAAAGCAATATGGTAATAAATAAACCATTTCCTTTTCCCTTAGAAACTGTTTTCCAAATTCCTCACCTGCGACCTAACATCCCTTACATTACTAATTTTTTTTTTGTTGCTGTGTCTTTTAGCAATTGTCCTACATTTTTATAAGCTATAGAGTCTTTTGTGTTGCGAGAATACTTCCATTTTTTGAGCGCTGCTTTTCTAAGTCTAATTAGTTTTGAGCATTGATCATCCCACCAAGCTACAGGATTCCTATGCTGTTTAACATTATAAGAGTTTGTAGCGGGTGTGCATTTTCTGCCAGCTTCAATAATTGTGTTACAAAAAAAAAGTATTTGTCAGTTGTATCTAGAGAATCATATAGCGGATCAAGGAACATGGGATAGGATTCACCTAGAAGTCTGTAATATCTAGACCAATCGGTTCTTTTGGAGGTTAATCTCCTTTTGTCTTTGAAAAATTGTGTTTTATTGCCAGTTAGTTGAATATTTATAGAATAATGATCCGAGCCCCAGGTGTCTTCGGAAATATTGAAATTAACTTTGTCATAGATATCTGGAGATGAGAGAACAAGATTTAAGTTGGAAAGTTTTTTTCTATAGAAATCTATGCGGGTAAGGGAGTTATCGTTTATTAGAATTAAATCAGAATTATTAACGGAGCTAAGAAGATTAATTCCGTTTAGGTCATTTTTAGTGCAATTCCAACAGACGTTATGTGAATTAAAGTCTCTAAAGATAAGGCTTGGGCCATGAGAGTTTATACAGTGAAAAAGCTGATCCCATTCTTGTGAGGAGGTAAGAGTGCCAGGAATCCTGTAGCAATCTACGAAGACGATTTCAGGAAATGTGTTCAGGATTTGTATTGCTCCTACTTCCATATTATCATTAGTTATACAGAGATAAGGAATCGTGGAAAATTGTAACGATTTTCTAATTAAAAATATTATACCTCCACCTGGCCTAATATTCCTATCAACCCTTACTGATTTGAGATCTGGGAGATTAAAAATCATCTATTTGCTCAACCAGATTTCTACGCCAATAAAGACGTCGACATCGGATAAATGTTTTTGCAGTTTTTCCTTGGACTTTTGTAAACCTTTGGCATTCCAGAATGTGACTTTGAGTTCGCCGTTGAAGGTGACTTTGCGATTTTGTTGTGACATGATCCGATCCAGATTATAGGTTAACAGGGATTAGAGAAGTGCTGTCATCAGTTATTCCAGAATTGTCCGAATCTGAGGCGTCGTCGTGAGGAGGAACGGAGACGTCGGTATGAGTAACATTAGTATCAGAATCTTCTTTACTGGAGTCTACTTCGTAGGCCCATTTCCTGTGTAACTCAAGTTTCTTGATGATTCTTGAAATTCTATTTTTAATTGCTCTATCAACTAGACTTGAGTTTCTCGAAGCATTTTGATTAATAGTGAGAGATCATTAGTATATGATTGGGCTAACTGGACAACATCAGGATTGCCTTTTGCTTCTATAAGAAATTCCTTAAATTTTTCGTATTGCAAAATATAAGTATCTGGATGCTGTAGTAAAATTTATTTGATTGGACTTAAAGTTTGGTCCATATCATTATGTACCTGTGTATGAGCCATTTCTTTCTTTATTTTCTTTTTGGCAGGCTTTCCTTGAGAAGAGGGGTTCAAGAATTCCCCTAAATCTTTGTTATCTTCATTTACATTGGTGTTTATATTCTTCAGTGATGAAGATGGAATCGGAGGAGGCTCTAGTCCATCGATGGGTGAATTACTTATGCTGCTAGATGATAGAGGTCTTTTGACAGCATTCGGGATTGTTAAAACCGAGTTTGTAACATCGCGTTTTTAACATGCAACAGTTGTCGGCCTGCTCGCTTACGAGTAAAGCCGAACATCGCTCGGATACCGTCGGTACTCGAGAAACGATCTTTCTCTTAAACCGGAAGATAGTCAGTCCCAATCGTCGCCTCGTCGAAGCTATAAGCTAAAGAGGAATAAAAGCATTAAAAAAAAAAACATTTACTCATTTGAGCATCCATCCAATCTCCTCACGATTCACGCAAATAAAAACAACATTAACAGGGATTTTTCCAATACCATTTATATTCACTTCTGCGTTACTGCTTGTACTAATTATTTTGTCTGATTTAGAATTGTTAGTATTATTTGCTTCTTGATCTGGGTTAGCAGTATGAGTATGAGAGGGGCAGTATTTTGCCAAATGACCTTCTTTTTTGCATATGAAACAAGCAGGGTTATCGGTCGATACGAACATCCAAAAAGAAGAATCCTCGTAATCTATTTGGATATTTTCCAGAAGTTTGTCTATATCTGTCTATATCTAGGTGTGTGATTGCGGGTTAGAACCGGAATCTGTTCCACATGTAATGTTTGAATGTGGTTTATATAATTTAGAAAGACTCAATTTCAAGGACTCCATTCAGGAGTATTTAAATCAAGTAGAAGAAAATGTCTCAGACTTGTTGAAACTAGACAAAACCAAAGTGTTTAAGGCGGTTACGAAATTTTTCACAGATATAGGAAAAGATATTTAAAAAAAAGGGGAAGTGTATATGTATGTAGTGTGACGTGGCAGATTCCCACGTCACAAAGAGGTGAACTCTCCGCGGGGAACGAGACCGACCAAGATCGAGAGCGCCACCAGGGTAACTCAGGGTTATGACTAATTTGCGTATCGGAAGGGCAATAGCGTTGGGCTAACGACGGCAACACCGAGCGATGTGGCTTAGAGTCTACCGATCCCGTCCAACCCGGCGCCGGCTGCACGTACTGGCCAGACGAAGCTCAAATGGACAGGGGCTGGAGGTTCTTGGTAACAGCCCCTGGACTCCGCTACGACCTTCAGGGGGCAGGAGGCCGTTTAGGATAGCGAAGTCAGCCGGGTTCTCGAGTGCACCGAGACCCGGTCCGCTCCAGAGTCTTCGAGGGATGCCAGCACCGACACGCCACCAAAGTCGCCGAGGGACGAGACTGGACGACCGCCGATGACGAACGCGCCGATAACGCGATTTGAATTTGGCCGCCATAAGGTGCCGCGTACCGCCGACCATTGAGGTGAGGCTGGGGGGAAGCGCGTGAGCCAACGCGTGCGACGAGCTCGCGTAGCTCGTCCTTTTTCGTCAGCGACACACGTGGTGGACGGTACGGTAAACGCTTCCTCCTTTACCTCACGCTCATGGATAGGATATCGTGAATTGGTCGGGTTACCTGGTGGCTGCCGAGCACCCTGTCGGGCGAAATAGCATTGTTAGCCGGAAATCGCCTTTGCGTAGGATATCGAGCGAATTAACGAACATCTAGTCGCGAGTCCATTGTAACGCGCACGTGTTAGAATCGCTGCCGGTTAACGTTCTCGTCGAAGAGGTCGAGCCCACCGCGACCGCGTCAAGACTACAAATATCGTTTCCAAAATCGCTTTTGTGCGAATCGCGACGGAATTTAGGCTATCGTGAACGAAATCCGCACGTGTTTTCGAAACGTAGTTCTCGTGTCGGTTACCGGTCGTCCCGGTGACCTTTGACGCTACGATAGCTCGGCAGCGTACACCGAATTCTGTAACATCTTTCGCGTACAATATATTCTATATTATTTTAAACGAGTGCTGTGTTAATCCGCCTCGTCTCGCCGTGAAGACGGCTTTCCCAGACTTCCTTTCCTCGCCGACGATCCACGCCCCTCTCCGCGATCCGGATCGCTAGCCGTGGTAAATTTCGCGACGTTCGGCTTCTTACGCCGGTATTTCCTGATACCTGGCGCTCGGGATTTCCCGTAAAGGCGTGAGAAGTCGGAAAACTCTCACTTTGCACGCTTCCCGACGCGGATCGCGGACCGTGTCGGGAAATCACGTTGCAGTATATATATACATTATATATTTTTTAGATAGTAGAAAGAATACAGTGAATATGCAATATATACAACATAGTATTTAAATACAGTTAAAGACTGAAAATTGCAACGTAATGTGATAAAAACATAAAAGAGTGAGAGTTTAGTTAGAATAACGTCTACTAAAGTGTGTCTACGGGAATTAAAAAGGAGATTATATATAGGAAAGAAAGAGTAGTAGAGTATTAAGAAAAAGTACAAACTCAAGTTACCTTGATGATTTTTTAGTTGTAAGTTTTGCATTTATATTTCTTATTTTTATAATATGTTAGAGTGTAAGGGTTCTTGTATAATTTTATATTCAGTGACTCCCAGAAATATTCGGACACTAGTGTACGGTTAGCTTTATGACTTAATATCGTAGTTATTAAAAAAGCAATCGTCTTCGTTACTTTTTCCAATAATAAGTCATTTATTAATATTATTAAAGTTGTATACATTAATCCAAAAATTTACATAAATTACATAATAGCAATAAACGAACGAAAGAATATCACATTTTCGGATCACAAAAATATTCGGACACTATGAGGAATAACATTTATTAATTAAAATTAAACATTATATGTTCCACATTAATATTTTGTTGCAAATCCCTTTTGTTTTATAATATGTCTCAATCGATTCGGTATATTAGAAATTATTTTTTTTAAATATTCTGTCGAAATGGATGCTCATTCTTCTTGAAGCCTAATTTTAAGTTCTTCTTTGGAACGAATGGGTGTCTTGCGAATCCGTTGGTTCAACTTATCTCATAAGTTTTCTATAGGGTTAAGGTCTGGTGATTGTGAAGGTGGATGAAGGACTTGGGGCAATTATACAATAAAAATTCTTAGACAATGCCCGACTTATGTTTAGGATCATTATCCTGGTAAAATTTAAAATCTTCAGCAATCCCCATTTTTTCTGCACTTTGTTTTAAATTGCTTTTTAAAAGCAATTTAAATATCCATGATGTCATGATGTCATCGATAGAAACTAAATTTCCAACGCCGGAAGTCGAAATGCATCCCCACGCCATTACACTGCCTCCTCCGTGTTTTATCGTACCCGATAATGTGATATTCTTTCGGTTGTGTATTGCTATTATGTAATTTATGTAAATTTTTGGATTAATGTATACATCTTTAATAACATTAATAAATGACTTATTATTGGAAAAAGTAACGAAGACAATTGCTTTTTTAATAACTACGATATGAAGTCATAAAGCTAACCATACACTAGTGTCCGAATATTTCTGGGAGTCACTGTATCTCTCTCTAATTATATTTATTTTCCATTTGAAGTGTTGATGGATGCTACTTTCGGGGTCTTCTCACAAGTCTCTTTCAGTTTCCTCCATCTTCCATTAAAGTTGCAGCTTATAGTAGCTTCAGACCCACAGACATGTTTA
>NW_026533755.1:0-1025 GCF_026225885.1 Hylaeus anthracinus | reverse complement strand
AATAAAATTTGAGAAAGCTTTACGCCGCTCTCACTGCGAAATAAAATTTAAGAGAACAAAACACCGCTGGCACTTTGAAATAAAATTTAAGAAACTAATACGCCGCTGGCATTGTGAAAATAAAATTTAAAAAAGCATTACGCCGCTGGCATTGTGAAAATAATATTTGAAAAAGCATTACGCCGCTGGCAGTTTGAAATAAAATTTAAGAAAGCAATACGCCGCGGCAGTTTTAAATTATATTTAGGAAAGCATTACGCCGCTGACAATTTGAAATAAAATTTACGAAAGAATTACGCCGCTGGCATTCTGAAATAAAATTAAAGAAATCATTACGCCGCTGGCATTGTGGAAATAACATTTAAGAGAGCAATACGCCGCTGGTATGTGAAAATAAAATTTGAAAAAGCATTACGCCGTTGGCACTGCGAAATAAAATTTAAGAGAGCAATACGCCGCTGGCACAGCGAAATGAAATTTAAGAAAGCATTACGCCGATAGCGGTTTGCATCAAAATTTAGGAAAGCATTACGCCGATGGCATTTTAAAATAAACTTTAAGTAAGCATTACGCCGCTGGCAGTTTGAAATAAAATTTAAGAAAGCATTACGCCGCTGGCAGTTTGAAATAAAATTTAAGAAAGCATTACGCCGCTGGCAGTTTGAAATAAAATTTAAGAAGCATTACGCCGCTGGCATTTTAAAATAAAATTACAGAAAGCATTACGCAGCTTGCAGTTTTGAAATGAAATTTAAGAAAGCATTACGCTGCTGGCATTTTAAAATAAAATTAAAGAAAGCATTACACAGCTTGCAGTTTTGAAATGAAATTTAAGAAAGCACTACGCCGCTGGCACTGCGAAATAATATTTACGAAAGCATTACGATGCTGGCGTTTTGAAATAAAATTGAAGAAAGAATACGCCGTTGGCACTGCGAAATGAAATTTAAAATGCATTACGCCGCTGGCACTGCGAATTGAAATTTAAGATAGCAATACGCCGCTAGCATTTTGAAATAAAATTC
>NW_026533754.1:0-2260 GCF_026225885.1 Hylaeus anthracinus | reverse complement strand
TAAGAAAGCATTACGCCGCTGGCATTTTGAAATAAAATTGAAGAAAGCATTACGCCGCTGGCAGTTTGAAATGAAATTTAAGAGAGCATTACGCCGCTGCCAGTTTGAAATAAAATTTAAGAAAGCATTACGCCGCTGGCGTTTTGAAATAAAATTTTAGAAAGCATTACGCCGCTATCATTTTGAAATAAAATTTATGAAAGCAATACGCCGCTGGCAGTTTGAAATTAAATTTAAGAAAGCATTACGCCGCTGGCGTTTTGAAATAAAATTTAAGAAAGCCTAACGCCGCTGGCGTTTTGAAATAAAATTTAAGAAAGCATTACGCCGCTGGAATTTGGATATAAAATTTAAGAAAGCATTACGCCGCTGGCACTGCGAAATGAAATTTAAGAGAGCATTACGCTGCTGCCAGTTTGAAATAAAATTTAAGAAAGCATTACGCCGCTGGCGTTTTGAAATAAAATTTAGGAAAGCATTACGCCGCTGGCATTTTAAAATAAAATTTAAGAAAGCATTACGCCGCTAGCACTGCAAAATGAAATTTAAGAGAGCATTACGCCGCTGGCAATTTGAAATAAAATTTAAGAAAGCATTACGCCGCTGGCAATGCGAAATGAAATTTAAGAGAGCATTACGCCGCTGGCAGATTGAAATAAAATTTAAGAAAGCATTACGCCGCTGGTAGTTTGAAATAAAATTTAAAAAAGCATTGCGCCACTAGCACTTTGAAATACAATTTAAGAGAGCAATACGCCGCTGGCATTTTGAAATGAAATTTAAGAAAGCATTACGCCGCTGGCAATTTGAAATAAAATTTAAGAAAGCATTACGCCGCTGGCAATGCGAAATGAAATTTAAGGAAGCATTACGCCGCTGGCAGTTTGAAATGAAATTTAAGAACGCATTCCGCCTCCGGCAGTTTGAAATAAAATTTGAGAAAGCATTACGCCGCTGGCATTTCGAAATACAATTAAAGAAAGCATTACGCCGCTGGCAGTTTGATATAGAATTTAAGAAAGCATTACTCCGCTGGCACTGCAAAATGAAATTTAAGAAAGCATTACGCCGCTGGCATTTTGAAATAAAATTTAAGAAAACATTACGCCGCTGGCACTGCGAAATAAAATTTAAGAGAGCATTACGCCGCTGGCAGTTTGAAATAAAATTTAAGAAAGCATTACGCCGCTGGCATTTTGAAATACAATTTAAGAAAGCATTACGCCGCTGGCATTTTGAAATCAAATTTAAGAGAGCATTACGCCCCTGGCTCCGTGAAATGAAATTTAAGAAAGCATTACGCCACTAGCACTTTGAAATAAAATTTAAGAGTGCAATACGCTGCTGGCACATTGAAATAAAATTTAAGAAAGCATTACACCGCTGGCACTGCGAAATGAAATTTAAGAGAGCATTACGCCGCTGCCAGTTTGAAATAAAATTTAAGAAAGCATTACGCCGCTGGCATTTTGAAATAAAATTTATGAAAGCAATACGCCGCTGGCCGTTAAATTAAATTTAAGAAAGCATTACGCCGCTGGCGTTTTGAAATAGAATTTAAGAAAGCATTACGCCGCTGGCATTTTGAAATAAAATTGAAGAAAGAATTACGCCGCTGGCAGTTTGAAATGAAATTTAAGAGAGCATTACGCCGCTGCCTGTTTGAAATAAAATTTACGAAAACATTACGCCGCTGGCGTTTTGAAATAAAATTTTAGAAAGCATTACGCCGCTGGCATTTTGAAATAAAATGTAAGAAAGCAATACGTCGCTGGCACCTTCGTATACAGTTTAGACATGCGATACGCCGTTGGCACTATGAAATAAAATTTAAGAAAGCATTGCAATGCTTGCATTTTAAAATACAATTTAAGAAAGCAATACGCCGCTGGCAGTTTGTAATTAAATGCAAGAAAGCATTACGCCGCTGGCATTTTGAAATAAAATTTAAGAAAGCATTACGCCGCTGGCATTTTGAAGTAAAATTGAAGAAAGCATTACGCCGCTGGCAGTTTGAAATGAAATTTAAGAGAGCATTACGCCGCTGGCACTTTGAAATAAAATTGAGGAAGCATTTCGTAGCTGGCATTTTTAAATGAAACATAAGAAAGCATTACGCCGCTGGCACTGCGAAATGAATTTTAAGAGAGCATTACGCAGCTGGCATTTTAAAATAAAATTTAAGAAAGCATTACGCCGCTGGCGTTTTGAAATAAAATTTATGAAAGCAATACGCCGCTGGCCGTTTGAAATTAAATTT
>NW_026533753.1:0-1013 GCF_026225885.1 Hylaeus anthracinus | reverse complement strand
TCACACGAAACGCGTAGAAAACCTCATACCTGCACATACCACATTGTATCAGATTCAAATTGAATAGATTCCAAACTATATTTAACTATATGTATCAGAATACAATACCACCATACGTAGCATTTGAAAAGCAATGATTATTGTATGTATTATATTTACAGCATATAACTGTCACGAAACACATTAATTTCCACTCACACAATTGCATGAAAAACGACATACAAATTAAATTCAGATCCAAATCTACTAAATACCAAATCATATTTATTTAGAATCGGCGTCTCATTGTATTGAACATCGCAGAAACTTTTCTATCTTAGACCGAGAGAAGACGGTTATAGAGAAAAATCGATTGTTAATTAGACGACGCAATGAAACAATAAAAATCGAAAAAAATCAATAATTTCACTTTTTTTCTACAGGGAGCAGGGAGTCTTGCTTGGACTGTCTTATACGTGTCTCGTACGTGCTTGTACGAAATAAAGTGGTGCACTTACGATCTCGCAAGTTAGATTGGGAAATATGTTTAAGGTAAAAGAAATATTAAATATTTTATTTCAAATTAGAGTATGTTAGACATGATTTATTTATTTTTTGTACAAATATAAATATGACCGCATGGTAGTTTTATTGTCGAAATGCATGGTTTGCAGCAGCAAATTCTTTCTCCAGATTCTTCATCTATTTTATAACACAGACAGAATATGTATATTAAAATGCAGTTAACTTTAAAATACTACAAAACATGTGTGTGATAATGTGCATTTGTGAAATTTAATTTTGCATTGATAGACAAAAAAATTATATTATATATTATCATGTATTATATCTGTTATCGATTTGCAAACACCCTATTGTATTTTACATATAACACAATTCCTGTCAGTTAGAGTCGTACATCTTATCCATCTTTCCTATTTTTATTTAAAAATTGAACTTAAAGCAACATTACAACTTTCTATTGGACATTATAATATTCTACATGTATTATTTATTGTTTGTGTGCAAAAAAT
>NW_026533752.1:0-1542 GCF_026225885.1 Hylaeus anthracinus | reverse complement strand
CGACACTCACGCAATCCAAAAGATCGTCGAAGTAGGTTGGCTCAGGATATGCTGAGTGAATTTGCCAGCAAATTCATCTACAGCACTTCATCACAGCCGATGGATGAGGAAGGAGCGAAACATACGTTAGTGCACACGAGGTTGAGTTAGTTTGAAGGATGATCACTGTTTCACTGGTATAATCAATTGAGTTTATTAATTCGTCGTTAAAAATGTAAATATCGTTTTACAGAAATATACAAACGCGCGGCACGATATTGCCGAGAGAGTTGAAACGCGAATGACTAGGACGATGTAGCCGAGTATAATGTCGAAAAGCGACTGTGTTGTACGATGTTGCCGTGTATAATTTTGAAAAGCGACTGTGTTGTACGATGTTGCCGTGTATAACGTCGAACTAGGAATGAATTGTACGATGTTGCCGTGTATAAAGTCCAACTAGGAATGAATTACTCCTTTCCGCGGCAGTCATATTTATACCCAGATAGGGGTCAATGATCGGGAAATTTACCGTCCGGTGCATGCGCACCGAGATGAAAAATTCATTTTAGTATAAGTGCACCGAAAATGCTCGTCTGAGTGCAAAGTGCATTGAACCCGATATATTAAGGCTCTTCCACACTTGCGACATCTCTCCACCGCAAAGTGCAATCCTCGAACGCTCTGTCGTTCCCCAGAGCTCAAACTCGTTTACTGGTGTCCCCTAGGAGTACACCTTCCCCCCAGTAGCTCCACTAAGGGGTAATCCTCCCTTCTCCTCGGCATAGTGGGCGTCCTAGGCTCTCTATACGGTATACCTGGATCATAATCCCAACTATGTAATTAGCGTCAGCACTAGGGCATAACGTAGTCTCAAGATCGTCAGCGCTGGGGCATGACGTCTCGGAAAGAAAAAAAATAAACGGGCAGGGGATTGCTGTACGTTACAAGAGTTGGATTAGAATTCGTACGCCGGACGTTAGATATTAACACTATTCAACAAATTTCACATTTATTGGAAATAGTGATAATTAATAATTGTTGTTAATCTTCGTTAACGAGCTTGGATGCTCGTGGAAGTTTGAGAGAAAATTGGATTTGCGTGCTGGACGCGAAATTTGCAATATTTGACAGACTTCACTTCTGCCGAAGATAATGTATGTAGGTTGTTGTTAACAATCATTAACAACAATTAGACGCTTTAGCGTAGAAATGGAAATGAAGAAGTAAGTTTGATTTTACCTTTGAATTGGACATTAGTATTATTTAATAAATTTCTCATTTATTAAATTAATAGTTTATGTGATTGTTGTAAACAATTATCAGTGATTTCAGGCGCTTAATTATTAATTTTGAGGCGAAGCTTTGTTCTCCTACGTTTCTCCTCTGTACATTTAAGCATTAATTTATCATAATCTAGAAGTGAATTATTAGAACGTAGAAATATAGAGGAGTGTCCTTTTGGTATCTCCAACTCCTTAGTTTATTAATAATTATATTATTAACATTTTAAATAAAGGAATAAATTTCGGGCGAGTATCAGGAGAGCAGGAACGCGAGGAG
>NW_026533751.1:0-2763 GCF_026225885.1 Hylaeus anthracinus | reverse complement strand
GTGAGACCAAGCTCCAAATTCCAGAAGGGTAGATAAAAAGATTAATGAACGCGAGCTTCTAAAAAACAGAGAGTTTCTGTATACGTAACATTCTCATCGCCAACGAATGATGTCACCTCTACCGTTTCTTTAATATTTGGTTCTTGAGAAATTGTACTGCGCAAATAAGAGATTGGCTGCCGGATTGTAATTTGCAAACTTTGCTTTTTTTGGTCTTCTGCTCGAGGCCATCATCGCGAGACGTTCCTATTGATGGCTGCGTCAAAGATTGTAATGTAATATTGTATGTTGCACGGGGCATGAGTTCGAGGAAGAAAATACTTGGGCGCAAAAGCGAGGGAACCCGCGGGGCCCGAAAAAACACCCCCACTTCTGCGCGCGGAGACTGTTTCCCACACCCTTACGCGCTTATTTCGTTACATGTAAAATTTGCATTTTTCTTTTTTACCGATCACTGATAATTACCGCCCGGTGGTGTCTTCCCTCTACCTTAATGACCGTAGGTAATACTTACCGCCCCCCCTCCACCACTCATGTCACCCCTCTCTCACGGTTTTCCCCCTCCCACACCCTCTCGCCCTCAGTTCCCCCCTTCCCCGCTCCCCCCTCGGAGCTCCTGAGTTAGAACCCCCCTATATTTACTACTGTACGCGTTACATACATTAATAATTTTTAATAAATAAAGTAAATAAGTAAAAAATATTTCGTCATTTATTTACAAAATAATATGCATGTGTGCAAAAAAAATAAGAGTAGTTTCCAACCCGTCAAATTGGAATGCTCGGTCGAATTGACGTTTCCGACTTGCTTGGTGATCGACAATTCGGAAACACACGTTTTGGGCGAAAATGCGTAAGCCGGCAAAAACGTGTGAGCTGACTTCCTATTTGGGTTCGATAACCGTGTTACCGCGACGACCGCTTATAATTACTTCACTTCTACACAACTACTACTATTATTAAAAAAAAATAAATTATATATATAATCATATCAACTGTGTATTTATTTCATTTCTGTTTCACATACATATATACAGAGTGTCCCTAATTTAAACGTCTAAACTGTCGGGGCGTATTGGGCACCGAAAAACTAAGAAAAAAAACGTTAGGTGATTTGCTCGTTTATGCTCCGTTTTCGAGAAAATCGCGAAAACAGAAAGAAAAGAATTTTTGTCTTTCCTCTCATTTATTTACATTTACATATGTCGTTAACACTTATTTATTGCAAACACTGTTCAAAATGATCACCTTTTTCTGCAATGGATGCATTGTGTTCTGTGACGGTTTTACGATTATTTTTAACTGTTCGTTCCGCAACGGTTTCTCGTATGATGGCTAACATGCTAATGCTAACTCTCCGTCTTCGCCGCTTTATAATATCTATCCCCCCCCCCCCTGAGTCTCCTACCAAAACTCCATCGAACCTTCGAGAATTAGGCACGTTTCTTCGGTACTTGTCCTTCTTCGCCACGTGTCCTCCTTCAGGTTATTGTATATTCTTCTTTTCGCGTCCGACACGCGGCTCTGCGTCCAGACACAAAGTCCGCTCGCCTCAAGTCTGCACTTTGACTGTGTCGTTTGATATTTCTTCTCTAAACGCGAGCTATCGGAACTTTAGCACAAAAGGCCCCGCGAGGGACTTTTCGGCTTTACTTTCTTGACCGATATCTACACGCGAATAGTTCGCCGATTCATCGCGGCAATTAGTAAACCCATCTAATACTAGGATTCGACAAAGATCAAACAGTGCGTTGTATTCGGGCGCTTATGATCTCGCAGACAGCCTTCCGATCGTGGTACGAGTTGCCCAGTCTACGCCCGGTTCTTACCTCTCCCGAGCAGCATGGGCTCTCGGTGCTATGGTAAGGAGTCATCACTCCTGGTCAGTTGTTAGCTGCTGTTGTTGCGGCGACATTTGGCACTCCCGAGCAGTTTTGTACTCTTAGTGCTACGGCAAATTATGGCCACGGATTCCTCCGTGCGCGTAAAGGCTTCTAGTCATGGGCGAACCCATGAACTACTGACTCCGACCGTCAGCGCCCGAATATCCCCTACTTCCCCATTGGAAGTATCGTTAATGCACTAAATGATATACATTAAATGACATGGTATTAAATAGTATCCTCTGTAACCTCCTTTTTTTATGTTTTATTATTTTCTGTTACATTCTGTCTGTAACACATTGCATATATTGGTTACCGCTTGAATTGTAGCGTGAATCAGTTATTAAATAATTTTAAATTTGCCAATTTGTATGCAATAGCTCTGGACGAAAGTTGCTATGTAAAAGATACTGCTTATTGTTAGTTGTTAATTTTTATCAGAGCTATCACTAAAGATTTTCAAATTTTTAAAGAACTTTTATTAATTAACTTAACTATAATTCTTTATAAACAACTTTCATAATACAATTTTTTTCACTTAAAGAAATAAGTGTTTTGCGTAACATTTTTCAATTTTAATATTTCGTCCGGTACGTGAAAATAATTTTTCCAACCGGCCCGGGGGCAAAAACTGTTAGCCATCTCTGGTCTAAACCATGTAGAAAACCGTGTTTAGACTGGCGATATAATAACAGCAGAAAAGACGACAACAGCGCCGCAACGGAAAACGCGATAGCGGAACAGCCATATTGCCATACAAATCATCAAGATTTCACGAAGCAATATTTTCTAATAATTCTGGTTTTAATATATTCGTTACACTTTGGCGGATGTGACTCCAAGGCCTGATGTTTGAAAAAGTATATGAAAACAAATTTCTT
>NW_026533750.1:0-2636 GCF_026225885.1 Hylaeus anthracinus | reverse complement strand
TTTTTTACATTGCATACTATCATTACATTCCACAAATAACAATTAGTACTTTATTATTTTCGTACCATATTATAAATATCATATCAGTTTTTTATTATTTACTACTTTAAAATTATCGTAACAGACTATTCTGTATCAATTAATTGCAATGCAATATAAACAGCCTTAACATATACATGACGTTTTTTAATAATATAATATTGAATATATATACATATGCAAAAGTAAAATATATAAGCTCGGGCACTTTATACTCTTAGTACGGTACTGAACCATGCTGAAAGGCGTTTTTAAATTATTGCCACACCAGCAGCAGGAGAGACGATACCAGCGCTGTGGTGTGCTGTGGTGGAGAGCGTGAAACTCAAGCCATTGTGCAAGCGCATCAGTCTTCTCGATTTCATAACGACAACACCATTGTAATTTTATGAGGCGAGGAAGCGTCCTTTCCGGGTGATTTTTTTTTTAAATTGTTCCTTATAAAATTCCGTTGTGGGGGATAGTTACACATTTTGTAATTTCGATTTTAAAACGTGCTAAAAATACGTTGAAAGGCAATAAAATTTTTTTTTTTTCAATTTTTTCCAAAAAACGCTTGACGAAACGATAGATTTGCTTCCCCTGATTACGAAATGCATAATTATTATATGTTTTTTCATTATTGTGCCTGAAAAACGGGAAAAACTATCTAGTAGTTCACCTACTTTCCGTTGATGGCGCCAGTTTGTCTCCTGCGCACCCTTAATAGATTATGTCTATCTAGGAAGAACATTTCTATCATATTAATTGGGACTGCTTTGTCATTTATTAATTTACCTGTTTCATTGTCCAGTTTCCACTTCTTATTACTTGATTCCCCTGTAATTGTGGTTCCGTTTCTCAGATTGTTCCATTTTATTAGACCCTCGGAAATAAATTCCCTGGTGAATATTTGATCCTTCCATTTCCATATATCGTAGAATGCACATTCCGATATGTTTGGCCTGGTGTGGATTTTGTTGGTCGTGTGTGTTTCGTTGATTTGTTTATTTTGTTCTTTGATTTTCATAAATAATTGTAGCGTGGGGTTGCTCTCTTTACCTTTTTCGAATTGACGTACCCAGTACTTGTTGGCCAGAAAAATGGCTCTGTCTAGTAGTGTAGTCCAACCACACTTCATGTAGATCACATTAAGTGGAGAAGATATTCTGTATCCTATTGCTGACCCTTAAGGCTGCCGTTTTCGTTTTTCTTAAAGTGTCTTGTATATTTTTTTGTCCATCAAAAGTTAGGTACACCGGCGAGGCGTACTCCACAACCGATGATATCAGTGCTCTCGTAAACATCAACGCATGGCTCTGATTAGCCCCCTTATTACCATGGTAGAGAAACCTTATTATATTGGCTCTTCTTTTGAACTTTTCTACCATTTCCTTAATGTGTGGTTTGAAACTAAGTTGATTATCTATCGTGATTCCTAAAAATTTTGCTTGGTTGACGATTTCGTAATGATTTTTAGTACCTTTATTGATTTCTCTTGAGGTTGTTGTCCAAAACAGGTGATTTTGGTTTTATCTACTGATATTTCTAGATCCCTGCTTTTTAGAAAGGTATTTAGTTGTTGAATGATTTTCTTTATCTTACTCTTAGTTTCCTTTATGTCCTTGTCCTTTGTTATAATTCCTATATCATCCGCGTGAATTAATGTTTGTGTATTCTGGACTGTTAATTCTTTGGATAAACCTGCAATATATAGATTAAACAGGGTCGGGCTGATGATTGCCCCCTGAGGGACCCCTATTTTCCATGGGATTGTTGTATCATTCCCATTACTGTCCCTTATTTGAACATACCTGTCTTTTAGCCAGTTGCTCACCCATCCTAATATCCTCGGTGGGCATTTCTTCTCCATTAGTATTTGTATGAACTTGTCAAAGTTGACATTGTCATACGCCCCTTTTATGTCTATGTAAGCCGTTGCTGTGGTATTATTTTTTCTGCTGTTATCTTTTATTTCCATAACTATTCTATTTAGATTATCAACTGTTCCTCTTTTGTGTCTGAATCCGGATTGTGTTTCATCGATGATATTGTTTTCTTCTGCCCAAAGATTTAGTCTTGTATTTATTATTTTCTCTATAATTTTACCTGTACATGAAGTTAAAATGATTGGTCTCAAGGCTGCTTTTCCAGGTTTTTCCAGTAGACACATCCTACCCATTTTCCACTCTTTGGGTAGTGTCATTTGTTCCCAGGTCTCCTTTATAATGCAGCATAACAATTTTTTCATGAATGAAGACAATTCATTTATTATTATATAATCTATTTTGTCGTCGCTCGGGGCTGACGTTTTGTTCCTAAAACAATTGATAGTTGTTAGTATTTCAACATTATCTATTTTTTCATCCCATTTGGATGGTGAGGTGCTGATGTATCTATTTACATGTTCGTTTGTTTCTTTATGAGTGCTTTCCAAGTTACTGTTTCTTTCCACGAGTTTTGCTACTTCTATTTCTTCCAATTCCAACCTTTTTCTGGTGTTTAACGTCGATTTGTCCTTCATGTAGATATTCTTTATTCTTCTTACCTTGTTCCACAGTTTTCCACTGTTTTTTTTCACTAGACAGCTCTTCTGTAAATGCAGTCCACGTAGCCTC
>NW_026533749.1:0-1431 GCF_026225885.1 Hylaeus anthracinus | reverse complement strand
CTGTATATTAATATTCATATGATTCTTATACTCTAGATTTTAAATAAACCCTAATTACAGTAGAATAAACTAAATCAAATTTTGATTAGTTGTCAATTTTTACATTTCTCTATGGAAGGTTGTAATTTTTCTATTATTAAACTGAATGTGAAATACTATTGCTATATTATATTTTTCGGAATACCTACTGCATAGATTTTACATATGATTGCTATATTAGCCCTCATTATAAAACCCACAGTCAAACGACAACACATTGAGATGTGTAAACGTGACGTTTTAGACTCATTAAGATAGTAATTTCAAAGTGGTGCAGATATCTAGTTGGATCAGTATGGTAAAGAAAAGGTCTCTCACTGGCAGAGGAAAAATGAAATTCGTTATTCATACGAGACAATGTCGATGGATCTAGAAGATCGTGCGACTCCGAGATCCTTCACCCATTGTCCACGAAGCATCTGCGCGATGTTAATTAATGTTAAGGCACAATGTAAGACAGACACGCTTGCCTGATCTCGATCGAAAGATCGCGATATCATTGTTTGTCCCGAATTGCATATTCAATGGCTTCGAGAAACAATTATAACCGTTATCCGTCTCAAGCCTATTCGTGGCTATCTCAATGCCATTCCGCGTGTGCAATCGTGGAAAGTTCGAGATAATTTCGTCCAATTAACTCCTCGCTCTGAAATGTCAGTAACTGACTACAGGGAGCTTTTTCTTAGATTTATCGCGATTCGTGCAAGGACCTTCCAATTGCAATCTGTGCATTCTTGAGAGTATTACAATGGTTGGAAAATTGTGGATAATTCAAAAAGAACTTGGGGAAAACATTTAAGCGTTATATAATATAACTGAATTGACAGTTTTTAGGCAATTATGTTTGGTACGCTGATAAATACAATTATTTAATATTCGATGGTTTGGAAGAGAGATAGTGGATCCCTTGTTAAAAATATTTACATCACACTTTTCCATGCATTGATAAAATTGATTGATAATATTTTTTCCTAAAATTTGTCAGTATTTTACTTGTATAAAAAAGTGCATGTTGTGAAGTGTGTAAGTTTTTTCTGTAGCACATGCACCAATTCCAAAAATTAAGAAATACAGATATGCTTATTTGGATGTAAAACTTAATATATACATATACGTTTATTTAAATACGAATCTTAATATTGCATGTAAAATATAATAGTTCAAATTATGCAATTGGTGGTTGAAATTATAACCTTAGCGTCACTTCTTCTAGGGTCAAATTAGATCCTTCTCAAACTTAAATCTGGTTAAGCTTGAATAAGACATATTTGCTACAAAATAACAGACAAAATAGTAGTAGTACTAGTAGTAGTAGTAATAGTAATCTCTTTATTTTATTATCATCTCGATATATATAGGATTAGCGCTTCCTATTAATACGATACACGTAAT
>NW_026533748.1:0-2383 GCF_026225885.1 Hylaeus anthracinus | reverse complement strand
TTTTAAATATTAATTAAGTATTATTTTACGTCTCGATTGGTAAACGTGGGGTAGCTCTCGAAAGGATTCTTCTTATTATCGACTTATGCCTATCCTCAAATGTTCGTAATTGTTGCTGGAGATACAAAAATGTTGTCGAAGCGATCTTTTACTGCCAATTGTTCCAACATTATCATAGAGTTTCACGTTACTAATCTGTTAAAGGAAAGTCCTACATCTCTCATGCCTTCCGTCTTCGGAAAATAAACTTTGTAAATGTTTCTGTTTGGTTACAATGTTTAGAGTGGCGATACAAGCGTCAGGACTTCAATCATATTGAAACTATATCAGAAGTTGATGCTTAATTTCAACTATATAGTTCTGTGGGTGTTCGTTGTACAGTATACAGTTGCTGTGATTGTTATTGGAAGTTGTTGTTCTGTCGCAAGGAACATAAAACGTAGAAATTTTGTCGGTACGTTTATTGCATGCGCGCGAGGAAAGGTTACCGCAAAACTACCCGCAGTTTTAAATCGAGTCAAGGTCGAACGTAAGTGGAGTCAACGTTTGAGATTCCAACCATTTAATGTTAGTTAAATTGACGGACACTAGTTGCGAAGGGTGTTCTGGATAGAATCAGCCCGATGGAACGAGGAGATGCGATAATGACTGCCAGTATAAGAACATAGGCGATTCTTCGCGGTCGAGTCTGCATCTGCGTGAATCGTTAGGGCGATTCACGGCGATCAGGCTATCAGTGGGGGCATGGCTTGACCATTCCCTGACTTCACAGACCTCGCCTGAGGATTATTCCCTGAACTGAAGGTCGACCTCGGCGCGGGGAGGCCCAAAAGCCGACCCGTGGCTGCAAGCCAGCAGACGAGACCGTTGGAAGACGTTTCGGGTACACACAGTGTACAATTGGGATGTTTTTTAATAGAGTGCGAACAATGCGCGGAGGCAGTTATCTAGGCGCTTCTTCGACTTCCAGCGGCAAGACAAAGACGCCGATGAGTATAGTACTGTGAGTGCTATTCAGGAATCGTATAGAAATAAGTCTTTAATGTCTTTATTCGGGCGATGCGGAGAAATAGTGAAAGGTGACAATAGTTTACGGCATACTAGCGATGCGAGACTCTTTCGAGCCGATGGCTGATATTGCCGGCAATATCCATCTAGGGGTGACCGTTTATGAGGGTTTTAGAATTTCGCGTAACTCCGAACCTCGACGGCTGAGGATGCCGTGAGCTTGAAAAAACCCACGAGTGGCCTGGGGCTTTCCGCGAGACGCCGAGCGACCACCAACCCTTGTTCCCCGATACGGTTAGCAGGGGCGCAGCGACTGGGGTGCGCGTGAGAGCCCTAATTGGGCCTTGGTCCCAAAACCAGGGCCAATGGGAGCACCTCTTGGACTCGAAGGGGGTGGCATCTGGGTTGAGGAGTGGTGGTGCGAGATATCTTCGATTGTCACCCGGCGAGGCAAACTCAGAATTCGATTTGTAAAACTCGAAGACGTACGACCGATCGGAGAGCATACCAATCGTTGTACATCTTGGTACTCACAATAAATTGCAAATCCCGGAGTTACGCTCCAAAGAGGAATAAATCCGCGAAATAAACGAGTCGCGGCGCAACAGTTATGACACAGTGTTTTTACACTCTACTGATTTAATTTTTAATTGATTCAAATTATTTTAATTTAATTATTAATTTATCTTCATTTCATTTCATTTCTTAATTCTTTGTTATTATTTTCGTTTTTCTTTTTTTGTATCTGATAATTTGCTTGGAATTATGAAAATCAATCCAGTAAATATAATTGATATTTTAATTGAAAATTTTAACTGTTCTACTGATAGAAAGAAAACTCCTATAAATGCTAAAGAAGTCGATTATCATAGATTTAATAGATAGATACAAGTTATCGGAACATGCAGAAATTGAAACAGAGCAAGAGCTAGTATTTGAAAATTTTATGCAGGAAAATGAAGAGGAAACTGTAACTCCCTCAACATCGGAATCAACTGACACAGAATCTGGAAGTTCGCCTGACAATAAGAAGAACCGGAAGGTGACCGACATATAAATCTTCAATATAAAGAAGAAGCGGTCAATTTTTGGAAAAGTGGGAAACGGAAGCATTTATCACTTGCTACAGTTAGAAATAGATACAGAAAGGTAAAGTCTGTATCGCAACTATACAGTTGGGATAAACAAGTAAATAAAGGTGGTTCCCGCATGGATAAATTGGAAATTATTGGGAAAGAAACATTGAGAAAATTCATAGAAGCACGAGATCAGAACGTAGCAATCCATGATAACGATATAAGAAGATAGGCATTACAACAGAACCAGAGATTAAATCTGGAAGGTTTCCGGGCGTCATCTCATTGGCTCTGGAATT
>NW_026533747.1:0-20461 GCF_026225885.1 Hylaeus anthracinus | reverse complement strand
AAATAATGTATAATAAAGCTTAATAAAGTGACCTTTAGTATTTTCATCGTACTTCCGATTAATTTGAAATTTGTTATAATTATTAGAGCACATTGTTTGGTCTAACTTATCAATAATTGTGTTACGAGCCAGGGCGATAGCGACGCGCGTGTGAGCCCAGCGAGTGGGATAGATTTGAGAATTGAACCAATACGATTAATTATTGTGTATCAATGGTGCCGAAGGCTGAGGATAAATTAGACAATGCAGACGACTCTGACGTGAAGTCAGATAGTTGCAGGAATCGGTAGCTTCCAGTAAAGGGTAACCGTAGGATAGGTTAAGTTTAGGAGTTCGGGTTGAGTACACAATGACTGAATCGTATCAATAATGAATACTACGCGTCGTTAATAAAGCCTCGCAACTTGTTAATTTAATAGAATAATAACTCGAGCGGTAAAGTTATTATGTTGTGGGATCGTTACACTGGCTAGGATTCGTGATTTCAAAATAAAGGTTTGATGATTGATCTTACAGACTTTTAAGTTTACACAAAGAGTATATATTCAAAATAACTATACTAATTACAAGTGTCCAGTGTCGTGTCGTCGCGGTTAGTGTATGAAGTTAAAATTACCTAAGTGTTGCTCGGTGTTGACGCACTGGCGATGCGGAGGTCAAGAGTATTTTTATGGCCGTAATAGATTTTAAAACCATCTTCGCGGATCTATATTGTAACGATGATTGAAAGGAACTGAAGCCCGATCTCACTAGAGTACTACTCTACAGACGATCAATGTGTCTCTAACGAGTAACTCTTTCGTACTAGCCCCCGAGCAACGAAAATCGTGGGTTTATATACCCCTAAATGTTGGTGGGGAACTGTCAGTGATTTCCATATTAGGAAATTTGACGGTTAGGATTTTCGTTGCTCTGAGGTCGGCAGCTGTGTGCCCTGGGAAAAGGGTAGATTAGAAACTATCCCACGCAACGCGAGTCAAAGATGATATTAAGAGGATGCAGCTGCAGGATGCACTCCAGTGAGACCGAGCTCCAAATTCCAGAAGGGTAGATAAAATAAGATTAATAAACGCGAGCTTCTAAAAACGGAGAGTTTCTGTATACGTAACACATCGTATGGTATAGCTCTCATCGCGAGGGACAAAAGTCTCAAAGGAACCATGGGTCTCAAGTCATCCGTTCTCACAAAAAACGATGTTAAAATTCTATTCAATTCCTAGTTTAATTTTACTTTTACAGTGTGTTTATATTCGCATGTTTCCAAAATAAATAGGTAGTAGGAGCACATTCGATTACTATCGCACGTTAACACCACAATAATGCTCTGTCTCTTAGTGTCTTGTTGATATTATAAAGAAACGGTTCGGCATCGGAATATTTGAAACATGCTTCGCACTATTGACGAAGCAGGGGGAAATTATTCTTTAGCTCGGGAAATATATCGCAATAATGTGAGCAATAATAGAAGACCACTGCGTGCAACAGAAGTGTCAGATCGATGGGATTTTCAGTGGCTTGATCAACAATTTAGTGATCAAGAAATTATGTTACGTCATTTTTCTATACAGCAACAACTTCAGCAAACAACATGGTCATTTGGTGGAAGTACTAGTTGCTGAAGCACTAGCTGCTGAAAATTCCATTAATCTGGCATTTCTATGCACACAGCGATTTTCCACTACTTCTCATTCTATAGCGATATATTTCTTGAGTTAATGAATAATTTCCACCTGCTTCGTCAACAGCACGTTATTAATTCTATACTTCACTGTAAACTATAAGAACATCATAAATAAACTGTTTAAAAATCATCGAAACTTGAACATCGTTTTTCATGAGAACGGTTGACTTGAGACCCATGGTTCCTTTGAGACTTTTGTCCCTCGCGATGAGAGCTATACCATACGATGAGAAACAATTTTGACCTTGATTTTCAAAGTCAATGTCAATTTTGCGGTCGACTTTTTTAACAGATCTTCAGCGATCTAGAGGAGTAGAATCCCGCTATGGTGGTCGTGACATATAATTTTTATACACCCCGTACATGTACCCTGTACAACATATTTTGACTTAAAAATAGAGTTCCATCATATGTAAATTTAAAGTATCTCATAAATTATGTAACATTTGTAGGACACAAACCATTCAGCAATTATAAAAAATATAAAAAATATATATATATAAAAAATCAAAATACTTAAGTGTAAGAAACAAATAAATGTTATGACTTCGAAAAAATGTCAGATGGGACTTCGTTTTCAAATTATTAACGAAAAACATAAGCAAGCATACTGCGCTTAGAACGCGAGTTTAGCAATGGATGTTGACTTCGCAGTTGGGTAGATGTTCTGATTTGTCAGTGTTTTCCGTTAATAATTCAAAAACGATGCCCCATCCGACATTTTTTTCAAAAAATTGTACTTGAGGAATCAACCGGAGATGTAAATAAGACATGCTATGTGCATTCAGAATGAGCTTATACTATTTGATATTCTTGGAAGTACTGTGTTTAAAATGTTGACCTGAAAACGTTCCTAGATAATCTAATAATGCTTCAGATCTTTCGCTTTGCAATTGGATGAAGAGTAATTTCATTTCCATCGTTATTCGTGATGCCTATTGCATAAAATCTCTTTGTAATGTTATTTTCAGAGAAATCTTCGTATCTTTTATAGACCGAAAATGTTGTAAACTACAACACTATGCGGAAACCCGGAATCCTGATTTAAACATTTTAAATATCACGCTTGCCCGCACAATAAATTTAAAGGAAGAACACATTAAAAAAAACAAAGGTGTCACCCAGAGACAACGATTCTACTCCTAAGTATATAGGGTGTCCCATAATTAGCGTAAGAAACGGAAATGGGGGGTAGCTGAAATGATTCTGAACCACAATTTCCTTTACAAAAATGTCAGATGCTGCTTCGTTTTTGAATTACTAATGATAAACGAAGCACCATCCGAGATTTTTGCAAAGGAAACTGTGGTTCAAAATCGTCTCAGTTACTCCCCCATTTCCAGTTGTAACACTCAATCTGGGACACCGTATATGAGGCTTATAAAAAAGATTGGGCACTCTTTAAAACAGAATGCCTTCCTTAACATTGCATCAAGTGACTTGATTTGCTTCTAGAGGCTAGAAGAAAAAATTACAATTTGACAGAAACGAGAATAATCAAATGATGGTCACTTAACCTTTTTATCTGAACCTTTAATATGAATCTAAAATGTAACTTTCGTATATTTAAATAATATTCATTTTGTGTATTTAAGAAGTTACATATGCATATTGAAAATTTCATTCAGATTGGTCAACGAACTTAGAAGTGAACAGCGACTAAATACGTTGACCAATTCGAACGAATTTTTCAGCAAACATAAAACTTACTTAAATCTACAAAACGTGCATATTACATTTTCATTAAAAGTTCAGATAAAAATGTTGTCAAAAGTGTCCTTCATTTTCTTATTCACGACTTTGAGAAATTGAATTCTTTTAAAACAGCAGAAGTACATAATCTAATAAAATAATCCTTCCATCAGTACGTATGTCGCACACTGCCAAACCACAAAATTAGGAATGCAACACACTTTACAAGTTGTCCTAAGTGTGAAGGTTTTCTTTACGAAGAACACTATACGACACTATACAAAATATTTAAACAACAAAAACAAATCAACTTACTCAATTGGTGCAATATTGAAACAAGTATTCTGTTTTGAAGAGTGTGCCAATTTTTCTAGTTGCCAAACATACTTTTATCGACAACTTTTCGTATTTGTAGAAAGAGCTATTGCAAGTTATGATAAAATTTAAGATCACTTCGTTTCGAGATTACATCGAGACAATATCGTTACAAATAACAGCATTATAAAGTAATATGCTTCATTGTAGTGGTTTCTTTACTTTCCCACGAATAATGTTGTGTAACCATGATCTGATTTGTGGCACTGAACGGCGTGACAGTCTCGGATCTCTCTGTATGCAATCAGTAATATCAATTCCCGATGGAAGGCGTGAGTTCTGTACTTCCTTCTTGAATCGAGTTAATAATGCAGTTTGTTCTTCTATTGTCCAACGTCTTCGTTTCGTGGTGCCAAATGGAGATGCTATGAAAAGGACCAAAAATATATATAATACAAATCATTTTCACATATCTACTTCTTACACTATTATTTTGCATATTTGTGTTATTACTAAATAATTTCAAATTTACTTACTGCTGCGTCGTTTTTTCTGTTTTTTATTTTTTGAAGTTGATCCATTTTTATTCGTATCATCCGAATCACTGGGTAGGCACGCCTGTTCTTCTGCTGTATTTGCTGGTATTATATTACTGCTTGTACTTGCTTCATTATGAACAGATGTTTCATGTTCATTGTTTATATTCGTTGCTAGTTGTAATAAATTTGCTATACGAGGTATCTCTAATTCTGGAATTGGTTGTCCATAATGGGACTTGTGGATGCTTTTATCATGGCCCATAAAATTGGCTAGTTCAGTAACATCTTGTTCACACAAGTTTAACTAGAGTTTAACAAGTTTAAATAAAAATCGGTTACACTTTTGTCATATTTTCTTAATGTTGTCAAAAAACAACTCAATAATCTTAAAATTGCTCGAATCATATCATGGTGTCGCTGATCTCGATATTTCTTGCATAATTTGTTACCATAGAGTATTATCAATTCATCGTATTGTTACGTCCCAGCTTATCTGTGACTCTTTCTTGGGATCTTCGTCTTCAATTAAAGAGCTAAAGCTCACCTTAACTGTATTCGCTAACGGGAAAGAGCAATTCGGGATTGCAATGATTGTTTTCAAGGTTTAGCATTTAAATATATAAATAAATATGTATTGTTACAAAATAACGAGTTTATATTACAATATCGGTTTTGGGAAATCAAGTATACAATTATGTAGGTACGTTACCACTTGTCGGTCTTACAGTTTGGTTGTACCAGCTATCTGTTGTGGTCCCAGGGCAGTGCTGTTGCAAGGATCTGTTTGTCGGCAACTATCACTCGCGACACGGGTCTCTACTAATTAACAACGGACTTTCCTCGATAACGACGCGGCGCGCGTACGATTACTCTATCCGTGACTACCATAATTTAGTATTTGACGACCAAACTGCGACGCTGTATGCGTGTTCGATTGACGATAAAGGTTCAATGTGATCTTAACCGATTATACGTCGGACTTTCGTAGGTAATGACAAAGCGTGAAGTTAACCTGTCCGCGACTACAAGATTTCGGTAATCACCACGATGAGAACGTACTGACAGCGGAATAAAAAAAGAGCGCGCCGTGGGGCGTGTCCACGGGTTTATATATTAGCTGATCCTCGCATGGCACGAGCCGCGTTCGAGAACCTTCGCTTCGGCATCCGTTGAAATCGGGAGGGGTCCCAAGTTCAGCGGATGTGCTGGTGTTAAGTGCTGACGCCTATTTCGCTGATTCGCAGATCGCACGATTCGGTTCCCGAGAAACGGTTTCCGAATCGTATGTCAAGCGCATTCCTGAAAGTATCTGATCTTGACTATTCGCAATGCGAGGTCGATGAAAAGGGACACCGGCAGGGCCGGATGTAACAGTATCTTATTGCTCTAGTTATACCGTCGTCTCTTAATACAGGGAAGACAACATTTCTTAGTCTGTCATCAGCACATGCGTGTATCCTTGCTTGGACCTTTCTGCCAAGTATTTTTATTTGTCGACCAATGTTCGTTTTATAACAATCCCGAAAACGATGTCGGATGTTATTTTTCGTAAAGAAACCTTTACATTTGGGACAACTTATAAAGTGAGTTGCATCCTTACTTTTATGTTTTGATGGCCTGCGACATACTATTAGATTACCTTGGTTTAACATCGGATTTGTATTATATAGGAAATTCCCATTCTTCCGTATTATTTCTATTATTTTTTTTCGTTCTGAGGTATCTGAAAATATTGTGCCGATATTAATGTAAGTATATGAACGCAAACAACACAAACATGATCATGAAATTTATAAACTACCTTTAGGAAGTAAACTGAACTTTTTGACATCTTCTTCATTTTTGTGAACTAGCTCTAAATGTCTAGCAATTTTTGACTGGAGTGTTTTGCAGTATAAACAAAATTTTTTTTTATTTCTGCCCTTTAATTCAGAACAATTCACTATCATATTCTCATCGTTACATGCAGTCATGGAGTTATGAAAACTGCTATCTGTAGTATTGACACTATTAGCCAACGTCTGCTATGATCTATCGTTGTTTGGTTCATCAGCACTACTTTCAGATTCCTCAGACATTTCGTAGGTAGGATCATTTTCATCGTCACTTGCTTCATTGTCGGTATCGATTCTATTATGATCTAAAACACGGAATAATGTTGATTTTTATAGTAAAATAAAAACTGATTATATAAAAGTTAAGGATGAAGGACTGATGTCGGATTCGAATTCAAAATTGCTTACCTTGCTCATGATCCGCTTGCGAAGGCGAAAGATTTGAAGCATTGTTAAACGACGGAATAGATATAACATTATCTGCAAACGTTTTCATGTTAACATCTCAAACGCAGTACTTACAATACCAACAAAATATCAAATAGTGTACGCTCATTTTGAATTCACGTTACATTCCTTACCTACAACTCCAGTAAGTTCCTCCATAGTGGAGTTTACAACATTTCGGGTCTCTAATAGGCATACGTAATGAGCATCATAGAAAACGATAAAAATGAAACTGCTTACCTTCCTTATCATTCGGTTGCAAAGGCGAAAGATTTGAAGCATTATTTGAAGCGTTTTTCATGAGAACAGTTGACTTGAAACCCATGGTTCCTTTCAGACTTTTGTCCCTCGCGATGAGAGCTATACCATACGATGAAAAACAATTTTGACCTTGATTTTCAAAGTCAATGTCAATTTTGCGGTCGACTTTTTTAACAGATTTTCAGCGATCTAGAGGAGTAGAATCCTGCTATGGTGGTCGTGACATATAATTTTTATACACCCTGTACAATCACTTTTTTCGATATTGTATCTTAACAGTTTTTCCACACTCATCCAAAGAATATATGTAAGAACGATCTCAAAATAATGGTGCTGTGTCGCGGTAAAGCGAAAAAAGTTGTATTAAATTGTAAAAAAAAGGATCGAACTTTATGTATATCTTATAATACTAAGTGTGATAAATAAATAACAGAATTTTTTAAATAAAGGAATATTTACTCTATTTCATTACTCCTGTAAGGGATGTAAGTTCGCAGGTGAGGAATTTGGAAATAGGTTCTAAGGAAAAAAGGAAATGGTTTATTTATTAACCAATTGTACATATTGCTTTCCTGGGAGAGGAATAGGAAATACAGGTTTGTTCGGAAAACAAAGCTTTAGGCTCAATTTTACAATAACAGAAATTTACAATAACAAAAAAAGTATATCGCGTCGAGGCGTCCGGGTGACTCTACTGTCCATTCCCTGGAAGGCGACCGGCGGTAAATCCAGCCGTTCTCTCCGTTCCAGGGCGGTCAGGCAAGAGCTTCCGTACTCTCCTCTTTTACAGGCGACCGGCAGTAAATCCAGCCGTTCTCTCCTGATTCTCGAATAATCAGAAAACGATCCCCACCCTCCTTCCTCCGAGAGGCGACCGGTGGTAAATCCGACCGTTCTCTCCACCTCAGAGGGGAAGGGCAGAAACGCTCCCTGAGCACTCTCAGGCGTCCGAGTGACTCCACTGTCCTCTCCCTGGAAGGCGACCGGCGGTAGATCCTGCCGTTCTCTCCGTTCCAGGGCGGCCAGGAAGAGTCCCCGTACTCTCCCGTTAATCAGGCGACCGGCGGTAATTCCAGCCGTTCTCTCCTGAGCTGCTAAAGGCGTCCGAAAGCTAGGCTTCGTACTCTCCTTACTCATTAGGCGACCGTGATAACTACCTCGTTCTCTCCTATGAGTGCAGCAAAGAATGCCGCGTCCGCTACCGCGAGAGCAATAATTATACCCGATCGTTGCTAACAGACCGCAGTCAATCAACAAGCCGCGTTACTATACGGGCGCGTTCGCGAACGTTCCCCGCTCGCCCGACCCCGCGCGCCTACCGATGGTCGAGAAATTTCGATCGCGGTTTTCTGGTATTGTTACAGTCTCCCCCTCTGAACTCGAAGTCGTCTCGACGAGTGGTTCAGCATCTGTTCGAGCCTCGGCGGGGTCACTTCCTCCGTCTTTCGTGTATGCTCGGTTGAGTGGACCTTGCGAGGGCGTCCGCGCCTGCGGATCGTTGCGACTGGAACTGGTGCCTCTGATGGTCCGCCGACGTAGGTTGTTAAAGCGGATGCATGGTATACTCCAAGAGAAACTGGCTCTGGATCTCGGCTCTGGATTTTGTAGCTATTGGATCCAACTTGGCGTTTGATGACGTAAGGCCCATCTCTTTTCGGTGCAAGCTTGGAGGTGAATCGTTGTTCTCGTCGGCTGACGGGATGGGTGTTGGCCCAAACTAAATCGCCTTTCTGGTATCCAGGGTTTGGTCGTCGATGTTTATCTGCGTATGCCTTTCTCTGGTCCTGTGCTCCTTCTTGATTTTCCTGTGCCATCTGCATCGTGTCAGCAAGTGTTAGCAATATCGGTGTTATTTCGGGTAAAAAGTTTTCTGCTTGGATTATAGCCCTTAGATCACGGTTAGTGTCGTCCGGTGTCCTCAGCTCTCTTCCGAATGTGAGATAAGCTGCTGAGTATCCCGTGGTTCCACATCTGGAGGTATTGATGGCAAATCTGATGGTCGGCAGCTTGTCGTCCCAGTTCGTGTGGTCTGTTCCAACGTAGATGCCTAATTGCGCTTTCATGTCTCGGTTTTTTCGTTCCACTGGATTGGCTTCTGGATGGTAGACTGGTGTGAAGCACTGTTGGATACCAAAACAGTGGGTAACTTGCTGCATGATTCCACTGATGAATTGAGTTCCATTGTCGCTTATGATTCGTCGAGGCATCCCAAATCGTAGCATGATTTCGTTAATTAATACTTCTGCACATGCTTCTGCCGTGGCTTGTTTTAATGGGAATAATTCTATCCATCGTGAAGCGACGTCTTCTATGATGAATATCTAGCGATTCCTCCTTTTCGTGACTGGTAATGGTCCGAATAGGTCAATGGATAGTACTTCGAATCTTTGCTGCATAACAGGTGTTTGCAGTAATCCAGCAGGTTTCAGATTGCTGGCTTTATACCGTTGACACTCAACACAGGATCGGACGTAGTCTGCAATATCTCGACACATCCCTGGCCAGAAATATCGTCTTGCAATCCGATGTAGGGTTTGCTGTGCTCCATAGTGGCCTGCTGTAGCATCGTCGTGGTATGCGTGCAGAATATCCTTCCTTTCGTGAGTAGGAACTACCAACTGCGCTTCTTCCGAATCGACGTTGGGTACATAGCGATACAGGACACCGTTGTTGGTGAGATATCCTCGTGATGACCATCTCACGAGTTCTTCATCCGTTGTGGATGATTCCAGGGCCTCGATGATGGTTTTTAAACTTTCGTCTTTTAATTGTTCTTCACGAGTTGTCGCTGGTCCCCGATGAGGAAGATCCACTACGACTTCAGCGATGTCGGCTCTGTGTTCTACGTTCCATGGTTCGGTCGGCAATCTTGACAGCATGTCAGCAAACACATTGCATCTTCCAGGGATATATTGAATTTTGGATAGTATGGTTGTAGTAGAAGAGCCCATCGAGCCAATCGTCCGCTTGGTGATTTCAGTGACATAAGCCACTTTAAAGGTGATGATCCGTGGCAATTGTTACTTCTGCTCCTTCGATGTATCCTCTGAATTTTTCTACAGCCCATACGACAGCTAATGCTTCTCGCTCTGTGGTTGAATAATTTCGTTCGGCAGGAGTTAGTAGTCTGCTTGCGTATTCTATCGGATGTTCAGTTTCTTTCTCTCCTTGCAGCAATACTGCCCTTATAGCGTAATTGCTTGCGTTCGTACGAATAATGTAGGGTTGTGTTTCATCGGAGCACTGCAGAATTGGTGGTGTTGTGAGAGCCTCCTTCAGATGATCGAACGCTTCCTGTTGACTAGAAGTCCATTCCCACGTTGCCTTCTTCTTTGTTAGCTTGGTCAATGGTTGAGTTTTAGCGGCGAAATTCGGCACGAATCGCCTATACCAGGAACAGGTTTGCAAAAATGAGATCAGCTGCTTCAGATTTTTCGGTGCTTGGATATCTCGGATTGCCTTGACCTTCTCCGAATCAAAAAGTATTCCTTCAGGTGTGAGAATGTGTCCGAGGTATTTGATTTTTGGACAGCAGAAACGACATTTCTGTCGATTCATGCGTAGGCCAAACTGTCGTAGTCTGCCGAAAACAGCCTTCAGGGCTTCCAGGTGTTCTTTGAAGTTTAGAGAAAGTATCAGCAAATCGTCCAAGTAGACGAGTGCGTTGCGTGTTCCCAATCCTGCTTTCATTCGGTCCATGAGTCGTTGAAAAGTGGCTGGTGCATTTTTTAAACCGAAGGGCATCCGTTTGAAACGAAAGATTCCAAACGGTGTTGTGAATGTTGTTTTATGTCGGTCTTCTTCTCGTACGCCAATTTGTCAGTAGCCAGATTGTAGATCCAGGGTCGACATACAGCCAGGTTTCTTTGCCAAATGGAGTAAGTCATCGATTCGAGGCAGAGGATAAGAATCAGTGACTGTAACAGCGTTGAGTTTGCAATAGTCGATACAAACTCGTATACTGCCATCCTTCTTTGGTACTAGAACAATGGGTGCGGCCCAGGGTGATACGCACTCTTCTATGATGTCTCCTTCCAACATCTTCTGGATCTCTTTTCGAAGTTGGTCTCGCTTCGCAGGTGGAATGCGATATGGGGGGACTGCAATTGGAGCATGATCACCAGTCTCTACGCGATGGATTGCTTCTGCTGTGGGTAACCCTGTTGTTTGGAACAGGTCGATGTTGTCTTCCAGGAGTCTTGTTATCTTCTTCTTCTCCTCCGGAGTGGTGTTCGTTGCCTCATCATCACGTATCTCCTCTATATCCACTGCTCCGATGTCCAGTCTACTCCCCTCATATGTCCGTAGACATTTGTCGAAAAGTTACCTCGTTCTCTCCTATTAGTGCAGCAATGAATGCCGCGTCCGCTACCGCGAGAGCGATTCTTATACCCGATCGTTGCTAACAGACCGCAGTCAATCAACAAGCCGCGTTACTATGCGGGTGCGTTCGCGAGCGTTCGCGAACGTTCCCCGCTCGCCCGACCCCGCGCGCCTACCGAGGGTCGAGAAATTTCGATCGCGGTTTTCTGGTATTGTTACACTCCTTTTTTACCAATTAAACACTTGAAAATATATATTATATTCAGTACTACAAATATCTTCATAATTTACCTGTAATATGTTTTATTCTTAAAATTGAGCGTACACACTTTAAAACTATACAATTATTGATAAGTTAGACCAAACAATGTGCTCTAATAATTATAACAAATTTCAAATTAATCGGAAGTACGATGAAATACTAAAGGTCACTTTATTAAGCTTTATTATACATTATTTGATTCATGTTATTCAATATATTATTCATGTACAAATCATTTTGCAGAAACTCTCGTGTCCCGCTAAATATAGTCGTAAAGTTTTAATAAAAAAGTGAGGTTACGTATGTTTTGATACATTCACAGACGCAATTAAATTACTGCTAATACTATATCTATAATATAAAATATGAATGACACTGATCTAGAAAGAAAATACAAGATTATCAAATGAGAATTGGTCTAAAATTTATGGAGAAAGGGTTTTGGTATGTATGTTTTTGACAAATGGGCCGTTAAACGATAATAACAAAGGGAAGTGTAACTGTTTTGAATACGTGTTTATGCGGCGGTTTACACATGTTTAAATCTGTGCACACGAAAATTTCTCTGCATACATTCTTAACCAATTATAATTTGACAGCTTTGCATTTTTCATCCCGATCATTATAATATATAATAAAAGTTGTGCCTATGCTCAACATTACACACTACCAATAATCTTTGATTTCATAGGATAAGTCGAGCCAGCAGAGGAATCTGCAAAAAAAACAACGACGTTGAAATTATACCAAAACTATTTGTACACATTTAACAAAATATTTTTGTAATGATTCTCATTTCAATTATAGACATTACATTAACGATTCACTATTTCCAGTGAAATGAGGTGTGACGTGGGACACAGATTCCTGCGTCACAGCTTAAATAATTTTCAAATATTATTATTATATATATTTTACTTGCCTATCGGCAAGGTCAGGTCTTTGTCATAGCAGTCCCGTACGGGCCCTGGCTCGTATGTGAATTTCTATGTCCTTTATTTATTTGAAGATTTGGGATTTCAATAGGATGTGAGCGGTTAATTCAACTATAAAAATGTTCTATTCTTAACATGCCACTGTAATATTTATTCAATTAATATTTTTGTGGTATTGATAATAATAATACAATGATTTATGTGATTTGAACCAAATGTACGTTTGGTCGACAAGATTTAATATACACACTTTCCTTCCTTATAATCTCATACAGAAAATATACATATAAAAACGTCAAAAATTCAGTTATGCATTTAATAAAGAAAAACAATGAAAAAGAAAAAAAATACATATATATTTGTTCCTGGAATATCAGATAGGGTTGCCCTGGAAATGAAATATATCATTTATTGATATTCCAGAAACCAGAAATTGTGGTTTCATATAATAAAGAACACAATAAAATTATAGTTTCATATAATAAAGAACACAATAAAATTGTAGTTTCATATAATAAAGAACACAATAAAATTGTCGGAATAATATTTTAGGAAATATGAATAGAAATACCACCCGAGAAAATCAATGAGGGATTCCCCGGAAATGAAATATCATTTTTTGATATTCCGAGTGGTCACAATAAAATACATTTATAAATATTTATACAAAGAATATTGATTGGAAGGAAAAATCAACTCACCACTAAATCTCTTTACAATATAAATCGAGTAACGCTGATCTCGACTTTGTGCGTTCTTCGAATCGCCCTGTTGTTGAAGGAAAACACATACGTGAAAGAATTAATATTTACGTAATCAAAAGCGAAATTACTATTTACGAAAAGGAAAAAGAAAATCTAAATCTAAAATACTTTAAATAAATTAAAATAAAATAATTTTATCGAGGAATACGAGTCCTTGCCTATCACTCACTTTCCACAAATGAATTTACTTTGATACGGCAACTCTGCTCTAACTTATTTCCACGGACTAATACCACGCTTTCGCGACTGTACGATGAGAAGTGAGAAGGCTCGTGCCTTCCTCGACCACGTAAACTCGATGGAACGTTCTAGAAGCTTTGGAGACAAAGGATCTTAGAACCACGTGATCGTCGCCAGTTTATAGAAAAAGTCTTCAAGATTTCGCGACTCGGTACACGCAAGAATTTTGGTGTTGACGAGTTGTACCGCGTCTCACTCCTCGCGCCCACCAAACCGCTCGATTCGTCCTAGCGACAGCGTGCGCGGACGAATCACGCTGCTATTCGAGTTACGGCTTCGGTATTCGGAGCGTACATGGAGAAGAAATAGCAAAATAAAGGTTTAACCTAAATGCGCGATATTTACATGTCCTTCTTCCAATGTTATTTGTAACCGTGATATTTGAACGCGATGGTAATATTCGATGTGCTCATCTTCCCAACAATTATACATGTATACGCCACTGTTACATTTCATGATTTAACGCCTTTTATTCGTAACAAGCAACGCATTTAACGTATTTACAATACTAAACCTATTAAAATATTAACAATTGAACATATTTACAAACTTTATACAGGGTGCGGCACTGCCAGCAGGGTGAAAATGGCGTGACGACGTTGATTTCAAGGAAGGAATGTGTATCTTTGTTCAAAAATGAATTTAATAAACTACCATCAAAGGCTAGGTTTGTGTTTGATTAGAACGAATTCGGGATGGTAAACCATCTCGAACACATTCCTGTTGACGAAATCAAGAAAAATAAAATGAAAAATATCGGCACGTAACAGAGGCATGGATTTTGAAAACGCACATAGAAATAACGAAATTATCGATTTTTTCCGATTTATACTGTTTTAATGCGTCACGTATTTAACAACTTATTTTCTACGATAAAAACCTTCTGCAGTTAAACAATTGAAAATTAATAGCGATTTCTAATAAAATGACAAGTCGATTATGAAAATGCACGAAGAAATAACGGAATTATCGATTTTTCCAATTTTTACTGTTTCATTGCGTCACGTATTTAACAACTTATTTTCTGCGAAAAGCCTCTTTGATGTTTAGAAATTGAACAGTTTTTTCTGTATCCATGGAAATGAGACGCCAATAATGAAAATATTTTTTCTATTATTAGATTTTTGTTTTTTTTTACGTCATCTAATTAACAATTTATTTTTCACGATAAGCATGCCCCGTTGTTCAAAAATTGAAAAGTTTTTGCGATGTTCAGTAAAACGAGACGTCGATCATGAAAATGCACGAAGAAATAACGAAATTATCGAATTTTTCCGATTTATGCTGTTTTATTGCGTCATCTAGTCAACAATTTAGTTTCCACGATAAACACCTCCCACAATTAAAAAATTGAAAAGTATTAGCGATTTCCAGTAAAATGAAGCGTTGGTCATGAAAATATGTAGAGAAGAAGCGAAATTATTGATTTTTTCGATTTTTATTGTTTCATTGCGTCATCTAATTAACAATCGATTTCTTTCTATAATCGCCTTTTCTCGGTCTAAAATTGAAATGTTTTTGCGATGTTCAGTAAAATGAGACATCGATGAAGAAAATATATGAAGATATAGCGGATTTATTGACTTTTTTCGAATTTTGTTTTTTTATAACGATTTATTATAATTTATAAGGTATGCTGGCATTACATTCGTTTTAAGGTCTATCAATTCCAAGACAAACGTATGTAATTCAATGATCCTCTTGTATGGATAATTTCTTGATTCTATCTATTCAATTTGTCGACTTCATACATTTATAGCTGTAATTTTCCCATCGATGTCTGGACAAACGCTGATAATGAAGAAAAAAATATCATAGTGTCATATATTGATACATTGTATTGTATTTACAACTTTAATTTGAAATAAAATATTTATTATTTCTTTTACCTTGAACATATTTCCAGATCTATCTTGCGAGAACGTAAGTGCATCTCTTTATTCAATATTTTTGCCATTTGTCCAAGTATTTCATTGAAAACTGTACGTCTCCCCTATGTTCTGTTATACTAGTTGCGTTGCAAACTTAGAATAACTATTAAAGCATATATAATTACTTAGAGGAATGTTTAATTAGGACAAGTATAACTACTGCATAATTACAACTACAAGTAAGTATTCTTCAAGTAAATACATTACTAGATATCGTGAGACTTTTCAATATATAGATTAAACTAAAGTGAAAACTACCATTTGTATTGAAGAAGCCTAACACCATTTGATGCATGTAATAACTACAGAATCACATTAAATGCTATCTATTAATATAGATCAAAGTGTAAAACTGCTTTTTCTTGTAATTTACTATTTGACTCTGGCTGATCATCAACAACATATCACAGGACTCAAGTAATGGGACATTCAAATATTAAATCCCATTAAAAAAAGTTCCGTGTCATGTTCATCGATCTGGTTTACTATCTTCTTAATCTTCCTCGAAAAATCACAAATTTTCTCCTCGGTTATTATCCAATTTTCACCTTACGTACACGGATACTTACATCTAAATTAATATTTACAATGTATAATACTCAATATTCATATAAAAATTATTATGTAAAATATTCAATAATATCAGCAATGTTTCAAGTACGAAACCTGAAATCACAAGAGCATACAATCATAATTTTCATAAAAACTTTATATATAGATCACTTACTTCTAAATTAAAGATAGCGCTACGTGTGTACCATATCATGTTGCATTGCTAAAATTTATTATGCTTCTAATGCGTACATACACATATTACAAGGCAACATTACTGTGTCTTGTGCATTATTTCTAACAATAGCTGATCGAATTTTCTTCCACTGTCTTAATAATTGGCATCCAGCTATTCCTTACTCTAACCTATATATGTCAAACGATATATCCAAGTGCTTCTTATTTGGACAAAATCAACATTTACCTCAAATTTGTATTACGAAATGCACACTCAAACACTCTTTTTGTATATTTTTTTCCACAACGGCACGAAAGATTTTTCATCACTTATTCTCCTTTGTAAAAACACGTTATATTCCCACTCACTACAATTGCATGAAAAACCACATACAAATTTAATTCAGATCCAAATTTAATAAATTCTCAATCATATTTAACCATATATTTTCCGATACAATATCAGCACACGTAGCATGCGAAAAGCAATGATTATTAAATTTACGGCGTCCAAATGTCACAAATCCAAACGGTACAAGTTCAACTGACACAGCGTCCAAAGTGAACATTTATCTACATTTATATTATGAAATGCACACAAAACACCATTTTTATATATTGTGTTCTACAACAGCACCGGCTCTCGTTCAAAAACTGAAAGTATTAGCGATTTCTAGTCAAATGGGACGATGATCATGAAGGTCCATGGGAAAATAACGGAATTAACGATTATTCCAATTTTTACTGTTTTATTGCGTCACGAATTCGACAACTTATTTTCTACGATAAATCCCTTTGTTGTTTAAAAATTAAACAGTTTTTTACTAGTCTTATCCTAGATATATACTGAAAAGTTAAACTAATATGCTTTTAAATGATTTTAATTTTTCCACGGTAAATAATAAAATAATTATAGCATGAAAATATTTACGGATAACAATGTTATTCTTTAAACAAAAAATGAAATGTACAATCAGAAATTATTATGAAATATGTTAAGAGAAACATTATTAATAAGAAATAATATAAATGATTTTCGTTGAAAGTGATTTGGCGAAATGGTAACGTACCTGACTCTTACGCAGAAGGCCCGTGTTCAAATCCATTCCTGGTGTGTCATTTTTTTTCGATTTAGTTATTCCAATTAATCGGATTTCAATTGCATATGGAATGATAGATTTCATGACAAAAAAAAATTGTATGCAAAAGTAATATAATAAATAATTAAATGAAAGTATACTTCGTTGGCTGTGTTTGGAAACTAAACAGACGTAAAAACAAATTAACTGTAACATAAAAGTCGGAAACATTATGTACACTCTATAATTGAAGTTTTATTACATGAACATCTGCTGGTTTTGTTGTTAATGTAATTCCTATATAGTAGGTTCGTGCTGACATGGTGCTTGATCTGTGTTAATGACACATATATTCTTAGTCAAGCTATGGAGCAATGCATTTTATCATTTTCCAAACCTTCTTGACGGTCTCTATTATTCGAATTACAATTAAACTGTCAACTTCGATAAAGTATACTTTCAATGTTTCATTAATAGTCGCAAAAGGAGACATGATTAACTAACAGATCGCAGAGAAATCGATACAGAGATCGATATCTTGTTGTAATAAATAAAGTGAGTTTGAAGGATCACGGTTCCAGTAAGAGATAAAGCGACATCATCTGGAAGGGTACCACGATGATTGCGACCGACTGGCAACGAAGTGTAAGTTGATTTAATTATTTATTATATTATTTTTGCATACAATTTTTATTTTTTGTTTGTCACGAAATCTATCATTCCATATGAACTTGAAATCCGATTAATTGGAATAATTAAATCGAAAAAAATGACACACCAGGAGTGGACTTGAACCCGGTCCTTCTGCCCACGCGTGAGGTAGGTTACCACTTCGCCAAGCCACTTTTTGCTGAAACCGTTCACTAAATCTGTATTTCCCCGTATAATGAAACTTCAAACACAAGTATCTAAAAAACTAACGAGTATCTGTCCCTATAATTGTATATATTCATAAACAGGAGACCAAGATCTACAAGAATACGAATGTTCAACTAAATCGGTGCTTGCCTTCTCCTTGTAAGGTAATAGTCCTCTTGTTTTCACGCAATCTTCAGACTTCACTATATCCATTCAATTTTTCTACATCGTAATTTCTTTGTTGTAATTTATATTAAAATGAATTTGGCTTGTTTTCAATAACCTTGCATTAATAGGCAAGGAATGACGAGAAAACGCTTTTTGAGTCTTTTACTATGGTGCATCAAAGCACCACTATGCTTTTTGAACATGCACAAAGAAATTAAACTATCAACAGCATGTCGATTCTGCGTAAAAAAATATTAATTTAATATTAAAAAATTCAATAGCTCCAGAGATATATAAGTTGGTGGAAGAAATATCTAATCCAAAAATTTGAAATTGAATTATTTCTACTTTGCTAACATAAATCAACTTTTCAGGATATTACAAAAAAAAAAAGTATTAGGGTGCAATGTCAAAAGTGTAGCAAGAATGTTTGTACAAACGCATATTTTAGGTTATGAACATATATAAACCATGTATCTACAATTAGATACTATATATATGGTTTATATGTACCTTATCAGGTGCTAACAGAAATTTTAAGGTCATATATGAGGATATATATCATATATATACTATATTTTTTGTGAAAATGCAATTTATACAAAGCTGTAAGGGTGGAGGGTGAACTAAAACACAATTTGAATGGGAGGAAAAACAAACACAAATGCTTACTTTATTCCAGCAGGAAGAATTTACCGTTTCTACTTGACTGAATACCGGCTGGGGTTAGTAAAAACCCCAGTCCCAAGTGGGGAAAAGCCTGGTATTCAACAATGCAAGGGTAGAAGTTAATAATAATCAAGTGCTGAAATAGGCAAAACACAAAGAGAAATGGCAGAAACACAAATCATAATCTGGTATTTACAATCACAGTTACCATCACAGAGTGCCGCACAAATACAATCGAAATACTAGACAACTAGACGAATTTGGGTGAATGATCATTCAACGCCACGATACATAAAACGGTAACTTAAACGCTCGAGAGCTCTCTTACCACGTCGCACGCAAATGGAATGGATTTTTCTCGTACGCATATATACAGGGTGTCCCAAAAGTCGTGTAGGAGCCGGAAATGGGGGGTAGCTGAGACGATTCTGAATAACAATTTCTTTTGCAAAAATGTCGGATGGGGCTTCGTTTTCGAATTATTAACGAAAAACACTAACCAATCACAGCGCCCGAGCAGTGTGCGTTCAGAGCATAGGCGTAAGCCAGGACGCTCGAGCCACCGAACAAGCGGGCCGGTAAAACAGCACGCGTTAATACCAGTGTGAGGTTGTAGCACATGTAACGTGCTATTTAAATGACAAATTTAAACAAATATAACTTTTCCTTTTTATTAAACGTTACTGATCAAAATAGGAGGTATTGAAATCTGTACATTTAATGAAGAAATTTGTTACAAGCCAGGGCGATAGCGACGCGCGTGTGAGCCCAGCGAGTGGGGTAGATTTGAGAATTGAACCAATACGGTTAATTATTGTGTATCAATGGTGCCGAAGGCTGAGGATAGATTAGACAATGCAGACGACTCTGACGTGAAGTCAGATAGTTGCAGGATTCGGTATCTCCCAGTTAAGGGTAACCGTAGGGTAAGGTTCCAATTGTGAAGTTGTTGGAAAAAGTGCAGCGACTCTGGCGCGAAGTCAGATAGCTAGCAGGAATCGGTATCTCCCAGTAAAGGGTAACCGCAGGATAGGTTGAATTAGGGAATTCGGGTTAAATACACTGAGCTTAAATCGTATCGTTGATGAATACTACGCGTCGCGGATAAAGCCTCGCAACTTATTAATTTAATTGAATAATAACTCGAGCGGCAAAGTTATTATGTTGTGGGATCGTTACACAGGCTAGGATTGCTTGTTATATCGTGAAGGTTTAGTAATTGACTTAGGAAACTTTGAATTTACACAAAAGAATATATATTCAGAATAACTATACTAAGTTACAAATGTGCAGTGTTGTGTTGTCGCGGTCGTGTGTAGTAAACGTTGAATTTAATTACCTAATTGTTGCACGGTGTTAAAGCACTGGCGATGCGGGGGTCGAGTGTGATTCTAAATGCCGTAATAGATGAAAACCGTCTTCGCGGATCTATAAGGTTAACTTGATCGAAAGGGAAACTGAAGCCCGATCTCATTAAAGCACACTCTGCAACGATGGACGTGATGTGACTCTACGTAACTCTATCGTTCTAATCCCCCGAGCAACGAAAATCGTGGGTTTATATACCCCTAAATGTTATTGGGGATCCGTCGGTGATTTCCATATTTGGAAATCTGACGGTTAGGATTTTCGTGACTCTGAGGTGAGCAGCTGTGTTCCCTGGGAAAGGGTAGATAAGAAGTCTTTCCACGCAACGCAAGTCGAAGATGATGTTAAGAGTATGCAGCTGCAGG
>NW_026533746.1:0-2473 GCF_026225885.1 Hylaeus anthracinus | reverse complement strand
GTCGACTCTGGTTGCTGCCGTTCGTTTGTCGGCTTTTCGGCTGTCGACTCTGACTTACGTTTTGATTCGTCCCTCGATTTTTGTCGACGTTTCAATTCCTCTTTCGATTCTTGTCGATGTTTCGATTCGTCTTTCGATTCTTGTCGACGTTTCGATTCGTCTTTTGATTTTTGCTTCACGTTGTCCTTCGATTGGTGTTTTCTCGACTCGTCCTTCGATTGGCGTTTCTTCGATGACGACGGCAACGAGTCCGTCGCTACGTTTTGAGAAGCAGCAACATCGGCAGTCATCGTGACGGCTTACTATTATGACAATGCGTACCGTGAACTCAACAAACACGAAACGAAGTTGATGGTTTGATCGGCCAGCACTTGTTGAACAAGAACCGATTGGTCGTTACCGGTTGAAAGCGTTGTGTTAGGCAAACTAACGAGCTTTTGCAAGTCGCGACACTGTTGATAGTTGAGTTCGAAATGACGGCTAGGCTTCGACGATGCGGAAGACGAGGTTAACAACGATTGCGGTTCTTTGTTTCCAAAGATCAACGATTGTTGGTTCTTCAGTAGGTCGTTCTCGGTCGAGATCAGATCCGTGACTGCGTCGTAGTCGGCTTTGCTCGTCAGTTTTCTATTAAATCTGGGTTGGTTCCGCGCGGCAGCCAGTAGACTGCTCTGCCAGCACACCATGTAAAGTGCTGTATCACCGAGAGCGACCAGTGCCGCGTACAGGAACCAGAAAAGCGTTGCGATCAGAATAACGCCCACTTGCAGCATCACAAGCTTAACAAGCGTCGCACTTTGGCGCGCATCGAGACCGGCAACAGGTGCACCGGGAACCGTCTCGACGTTCGACACACACGAATCAATCGATTCACGTGATCCTCGGTGTAGCACATGATCAACGGCAAGGCTTTAACGTGGTAAGTCGACTCGTCGAACAGATCCATGCATTGCAAGAGGCCTCGTTGGTCGATCGCGCGAAACAGTTGAAGTTCTACGTCGTCTGACCCAGCGCCAGCAGCGGCGGCAATGCCATCTATGCGAGCGTAAGCTGTGTTGCGGGAAAAATTGGCCGTATGAATCGCGGACTCGTTGATGGTGATGCTAGTGTGTTGGACCCTTCGTTTGCGAGCAGTCGTGCCGCTTGTGCCGCGCAACTTTCGATTTTTTGCTCGAAGCTCTTCGCGAATGGTCTCGATGTCTAGCAAACGAGTTCGCTTGAACATAATTTGGCTGACGAGCGCGCAATTGACGTCTTCCGGATGGTATAACGACCAAATCTGAAACAACTTTTTCACGTTGAACTTGAGTATCTGGTTGTTGACTCGTTGAAAGATCTCCATCACGATCGCGTTCTGTTCTTTCTTGCGGAGCGTGCGAAACGTGGTACGCGGTTCCGTTTGAAAAGTTTGTCGTTGCGATACCAGTAAGCGACGGATCTCTTTGGACAGCAGACCGGTGTGCATCGCAGTCTTCATCGTTCTATTAATTAAGTTCCAATGATGACAGCCGATTTTGTGTTTGCGATGGACGTCGACGAGGTGGAGTCGGTGCAGCAACAACAACAACAGCAGCAGCAGCAGCAGCAGCAGCAGCAGCAGCAGCAACAGCAGCAGCCGTTGCCGAACCACGAGGCGATTGGTGCCGACCACGAGGCGATTGGTGCCGATGCCGACCACGAGGAAACAACGGAACCGTTGAATCTGGTCTTGCACTCGTTGATCGATTACCTGCCGTTCGACAAGCCACCCGAGCTTAATCTGAGCGGTTTAAATCTGGACCGATTCCACAGCGAGTTGTACGTGTACAATGCTGATCCGCAAGTTGTCCAACTTTTCGCCAAAATTATTGCCTATTCGCTTCGCGCGCGTTTCGATGTGTCCTTCGACCGTGCTCCAGCAACACTGGCAGAGCACCGTTGCTACCGGCTCTTTCATGCGTATCGCGACTGTACGCACTACATGCAAGGTATCAAGGAGCTCAAACGTTTCGTGTACTCGCAAAAACAACCAATCATGGACACGTTGCGTGAGATGACTAAACGCGCACGTTTCAACAACGACCAGGACGCGATGGATAACAGCTCGGTGAACCCGTTTCTCATCGAGGTGGCCGAGCAAGTGCTTCAGATGCAACAGTACATCGGTCGCGTGATCGATACGTTGCTAAACGACGATATTCATCCGTTGACTCAATTACAAAATTTTCTGGTGGAACGCTCGTTGTCTGCACCGATGCCGCTTCGCATATCCATGGAATCGTTCAGTTCGCTCGGCACCATGTTCGATCAGCTCTGTTATCTCACGACCAAAGCTGCCGACTATTCGAACGTTATGCAAATTTCGCTGGTCAACTCGATGGTCGTCGGTTACGCGATCCTTTTCTTGAATCGCGAACTGTTGACCACTTCGTCGTCGTCGTCGAACGAACAATCGTTCGCCTGGGCCAAAGTCAATACTCGAGGCGAAGACATG
>NW_026533745.1:0-1294 GCF_026225885.1 Hylaeus anthracinus | reverse complement strand
TCGCGCATCGGCGAGGCTCTGTGCGCATGGGGTGCCTTTGTGCGCGCCGTGGCCTCGGCTTTGCGCGCGCACGTTCGTGCCAGATCGTGCACCGCCGTGCCAAACCTAGCCATGTGCGTACCATGCCCGTGCCTTGTCCAGACATCTCGCGCCGCCCCTTTTCGTGCATCTTCCCACGACAACTTCTATCAATTTAAGTTCATTCTCATACTCCAATTTGATGTTCATCAATTCAAGTTCATTCGTATCCAAATTGACTTTTAAAACTAACGCTCTGTGCTATCGGTCGCAAACCACTCTAATATTTCTCCCCATGATAAATATATGTTAAACAATATCATTTACGATTTAAAATTAATTTTCCCCATTTTTTTAGCTGTTTTCCCATTTTTAATTAATATTAATTATAGTTTTCCTAGAAATTTAAAGCAGGACACTTGTACTTCCTTTTTGCATCAAAACGAACAACTTTGCTTTAGAAATCTTCTCCAAACTGTGTACGTAAGGTGGTGAAATAAACCATTATGAACGTAGGGAAAAATGATGTCCACTGCTGGAACTTGGATTTTTTCTCCTAAGTGTATTATAGGAGGGGTACAAAACTCAACACCCTTGGCACCAAGGTGTCGATTGCAATTCATGTACTTGTTTTCCTAATATTGGAAAAAATTCTTCGTGCCTATCGGTGCTTGCTCAGATTCCTTGTTTGTTTCGTTCGCTGTCATATGGCCACAAGCCGTGATGGTGGACAATTTGAAGCATGGCGCCTGGGCGTAGCTGTACGTAGCGGCGCGTGAGTGGTGATTGGCTTGTATGGGTCGGTTGGATCCCTGCCTAAAGCAGCGACGTCCGCCTCGGCATGCCTCTTCATTTTGGGCCTAAGAGCGGCTATTGCCTTTGGCCAACACGCCGGTTTCCTGTGTTGCATACCCACTAAGGTGGCACTATAAAGTCACAACGTCCAGATTTTGCTCTGCCTTGCCCTTAATGGGGCGGGGCTGGGTGAACCATGAAGCACCTCTTGTGTTCCACGTTGCATGCACGTAGCAAGTGCATCAATTTTGGCCTATGAGGGGATGCTCGATCTCTCGGATGCGGAACACCATGAGGGCATGAGGCCTACGGCCTCAAATTGCCCAACACAAGTGTTCATTGCTAGAAGCGTACGACTGCCGTGCACTCGTCTCGAGTCGTCGGCCCTCTAGGGTCGTCGTGTCTTGTGCGGTGCCGGCGTCGTTGAGGAATGCTACCTGGTTGATCCTGCCAGTAGTCATATGCTTGTCTCAAAGATTAA
>NW_026533744.1:0-3016 GCF_026225885.1 Hylaeus anthracinus | reverse complement strand
AACCTTGCTTGTGTCCGCTCGCGTTGTTCGAGCAAGCCTTGCGCTCCACTCGCGTTCATTACAAACGATTGATCTTCTGATGAACCTGTTTACCGTTTACATTGTAATAAACTCGTCTATCGAACCGAACCGTTTTTCCCTTTTTCTTATCCTTTGCCCTCGTCGACGGTTGTTGTCTCTTCAATATAGATTTAGTCGGTCGTCGTCGCCGAGACGTTGTAACGACTCGTTGTCGATTCGAGGTCATCATTCTTAGTCAGGAGGTCCAGCACGATGGTGCGTAACGTCAGTTTACCGGCATCGGTGCTAGCGATAAACGGAAAGAAATGGTAATGCACCGCATTCACAGCGTAATGGATGTGCCGATGAAGAAGGTCGGACTCCTCTTTTGTTTCCGCTAATTGTTGCAAGTCTTTACCGTACTTATGTCTTGCTAGATTGCCGTGCCGAAGCAGCCAGGGATCCACGCGAAAATAGCTAGCGTCGTAAATGTGCAATTTCACAAAGTCTTTGTCGCAATTGTTACGGTCGCCTTTTAGAAGCGTGAACAATTGCACGCTATGGTTGGATAACGAGTTGTCGGCCACGTCGAATATCCGAATAAATGGTCGTTGTCGCTGTGTCGTTCTAGTTCGCGCGCGAATCGCCAAGGCTAGCAATGGATCCTGTTGCAGCGGATCGTTCGCGTAGATCTGCAAGAACGTGCGCAACACCAACGACATGTTGAATCGATTGTTTAGGAAAATGTTACCGGTTCGATAGAGGCCCGAGCAGAAGTGAATGGATCGAAGTGCTACGATGGCTCGTCGACAGATCGTTTCGTCGAACAGCTTCACGTCGCTTGTTCGCACGCCAAAATTCGGCACTTGTTGTCGCTCGCATAGGTCTTGGAGCACTAGATACAATTGCAACACTAAAAAACCGCCGGCTGAGAAACCGATCAACGCCACTCGCTGGCACAACGGGTAGTCGTTCAGGTAGTCGAAGAGTACGTTCAGCAGATCGACCAGAGCTCGAGGAGCGCTTTGTTCGGGCGCGAGCGAGTACTCGGGTAACAACAGATTCGGATAGCTTGAACGGCAAAAATGTGCAATCGTGGTGATCCAATTGTAGGTGTTTTCTTTCAGTGGGTTGCCGCTAACCAAAGCGCCTCCGTGCACAAACAGTACGACCGCATCAGTGGAAGCGGACGAATTTTTGGCCAGCGTGTACACGCAACCGTTACTAGCGATTCGTCGCTCTTTTTGCCAGTCCGTTTCAAAGTCCAGCAAGTACGGCCAAGTGATGCAGGCTTTCTCGCGAGTCTCGTCGATGTATCGATCTATCTCATCAGACGGTTGCGCGTACTCGAACGGTTGCTCCGCGTCCTGCAGAAACTGCAACCGATTACTCGATCGTCCGTACTGTTGGCTATCGGCAAACAATCGCAACAACTTCCACGGCAAAGCGGTGAACAGCAAGCACAACAACAACAAGACTAACTCGAACAACAGACATTTTACGTGTCGGGCCATAACTTACCACAAGCACCACAATTTTGTATATAGTAAGGGAGTACACACACACACGCTGACACACAGTAGTATGGCTTCGCTAGAACGACAAATTCGTGCGCTGTGCCGCGAAGCACTCATGGGCAACGCTGCTGCTGGCGGCTTGGTTGGCGGTAACACAGGCGGCATGATTGTGCCCTATCGAAGTCGTAGTCGCAGCCGCAGCCGCAGCCGCAGCAGCGCAGGCATTGGACGCAGATGCGAGAACTTCTCGATCGCCAGGTCGATCGCCGCCGAAAACAGACCCAGAGACTCACTGGGTCGTTTTGTGAGCGAGGGCAAGGGCTACTCTCGCCGCTCCAGGTCCAGACACAGGCTGGCTCTGCCGTACAACGACTACGCCGAAGATCAAATAACCGCGTTATACGATTAGAAAAAAAAGGAACACAATTGCTCATTTAAAAAAAATTTATTTTTTTTTTAATTCGTTCGATTGAAAACATCGACGTGTTTTACATGCCTATTAGGCACTCGAACACAAAAGGTTGGTTGAACGCCAAGCGAAATCAAACATCGAACACACAGACCCGGTCGTATTAAACCGGACAGAGTGTCGACATTGAACCGGACAGAGTGTGTCGACATCGAACCGGACAAAGTGTTGACATCGAACACAAAGTCGACGAACGCCTAGCGAATCTGTTCGAACGCAAAGCGAACCAGGCGAACATTAAAATTGGACGCGAGTAATCGAACGCTTGGGCTCAGCGAGTGTCCAAAACTGCAGCCGATTGCAAGGGGGTTTCGATGGTCGTGACCAATGAGGCGGCGTCGGTCGTCACAGTGTCCTGCTCTACGTTTTGTCGTCTCAACCGAAGCGGAATCAACGACTCGATACGATACGGAAACCGTGCGAGTACTTGCGTCAAGCAAGCGGTCGCTACTGCTTGGCAAGCGAAATAGATTAGCGCGTTTAATAGAATAATGAGCAAGATCCTCCACATGTCGCTTACTAGGCGGCCTTGAGGCGAAACACCTGTTCGCCACCGTTGGTACAGAACAACATGCGATAGCGTTCGCGTTTCAATTCTTTGCGATCGTCGCCGTTTTCGTCGTCGTGGTCGTCGTTCTCATCGTCCATAACAGCCAAAGGCGGCGTGTCGCATCGTTGTTGCAACGCTTGCGGTTCAACATCGCGTTGTTCCGTGATTTGCTGTGACGATACTAGTGGCAACGATTGAGTCGGCGGCGGCGGCGGCGGCGGCGGCTTCGATTCGTCCATGTACAATTCGGCCGCGTCCAACAGTCGTAGGTTTTGGAAGTTGGGCAGTTGACAGTTGAAGAATCGGCGTCGAGTCTCGGCCAGCGTGAGAGCGATCAGTTCACCGATGCTTCGCGTCTCGTCGAGCACGCGTAGTTGGCGAAAATCCACGAGAACCGTGTGGTCGGCGCACGGTATGCGAGTGCGCGAACCCTCTAGCTTCACGAAGATCATGATGGACGGCAGACAAAGCTGCACCTTC
>NW_026533743.1:0-2674 GCF_026225885.1 Hylaeus anthracinus | reverse complement strand
CTACATCTAGTTCTACATCTGTTCTACATCTGCTCTACATCTGCTCTACATCTACTTTCACATCTACTTCTTCATCTACTTCTACATCTGCACTACATCTGCTCTACATCTACTCTACATCTGGTCTACATCTGCTCTACATCTGCGATACATCTGCTCTACATCTACTTCTACATGTATTTCAATATCTGCTCTACATCTGCTCTACATCTGCTCTAAATCTACTTATACATCTACATCTACATCTCCTCTACATCTACTTTTACATCAACTTCTATATCTACTTTTACATCTACTTCTACATCTTCCCTACATCTACTGCTACATCTAGTTCTACATCTACTTTCACATTTACTTCTTCATCTACTTTGACATCTACTTCGATATCTACTTTTACATCTACTTCTACACCTACTACTGCATCTCCTCTACTTCTACTTCTACATCTAATTCTACATTTACTTCTATATCTACTTTTACATCAACTTCTACATCTAATTCTACATCTACTTTTACATCTACTTCTACATCTTCTCTACTTGTGCTCTACATTTGCTCTAAATCTACTCTTCATCTACTTCTACATCTACTTCAACATCTACTTATATCTACTTTCACATCTACTTCTACGTCTACTTCTACATCTACTTCTACCTCTACTTATATCTACTTGCACATCTACTTCTACGTCTACTTCTACATCTACTTCTACATCTTCTCTACATTTACTTCTACATCTATTTCTACATCTAGTTGTACATCTGTTCTACATCTGCTCTACATCTACTTCTACATCTACTTCTACATCTGCTCTACATATGCTCTAAATCTACTTCTACATCTAGTTCTACATCTACTTCTACATCTGCTCTACATATGCTCTAAATCTTCTTCTACATTTACTTCTACATCTCCTTTACATTCACTCTACATCTACTCTACATCTACATCTACATCTGCTCTACATCTGCTCTACATCAACTTCTACACCTAGTTCAACATCTACTTCTACATCTACTTCTACACCTGTCGTACATCTACTTCTACATCTGCTCTACATCTACTTCTACATCTGCTTTACATCAACTTCTACATCTAATTCTACATCTACTTCTACATCTACTTCTACATCTACCTCCACATCTACTTCTACATGCGCTCTACGTCTACTCTACAGCAACTTCTACATCTACTCTACATCTACTTCTACATCTACTTTTACATCCTCTCTACTTCTCCTGAACATCTGCTCTACATCTACTCTTTATCTACTTCTACATCGACTTCTACATCTACTTTTACATCCTCTCTACTTTTCCTGTACATCTGCTCTACATCTACTCTTCATCTACTTCTACATCTACTTCTACATCTACTTTTACATCTGCTCTACATCCGCTCTACATCTACTTCTAAATCTACTTCTACATCTCCTCTACATCTGCTCTACATCTTCTCTACATCCGTTTTACATCTACTTCTACATCTACTTGTACATCAACTTCCACAACTACTTCTATATATACTTTTACATCTACTTCTACATTTAATTCTACATCTCTTCTACATCTGCTCTACATCTGCTCTACATCTACTTCTACATCTCCTCTACATCTGCTCTACATATGCTCTAAATCTACTTCTACATTTACTTCTACATCTCGTTTACATTCACTCTACATCTTCTCTACATCTACATCTACATCTGCTCTACATATGCTCTAAATCAACTTCTACACCTAGTTCAACATCTACTTCTACATCTACTTCTACACCTGTCGTACATCTACTTCTACATCTAGTTCTACATCTACTTCTACATGCGCTCTACATCTACTCTACAGCAACTTCTACATCTACTCTACATCTACTTCTACATCTACTTTTACATCCTCTCTACTTCTCCTGTACATCTGCTCTACATCTACTCTTCATCTACTTCTACATCTACTTTTACATCCTCTCTACTTCTCCTGTACATCTGCTCTACATCTACTCTTCATCTACTTCTACATCTACTTCTACATCTACTTTTACATCTGCTCTACATCAGCTCTACATCTACTTCTAAATCTACTTCTACATCTCCTCTACATCTTCTCTACATCTGCTCTACATCTACTTCTACATCTTCTCTACATCTGTTCTACATATGCTCTACATCAACTTTTACTTCTGCTCTACATATGCTCTACATCAACTTTTACTTCTGCTCTACATCTGCTCTACATGTGCTCTACATCTAATTCTACATCTACTTCTACATCTCCTCTACTTCTACTTCTACATCTACTTCTACATCTGCTCTACGTCTACTTCTACATCTACTTCTACATCTACTTCTACATCTACTCTACATCTGCTCTACATCTGTTCTGCATCTGCTCTACATCAACTTCTACATCTACTTCTACATCGACTTCTACATCTACTTCTACATCTACTTCTACATCTTCTCTTCATCTACTTCTACACCTGCCCTACATCTACTTCTACATCTACTTCTTCATACACGTCTACATCTGTTCTAGATCTGCTCTACATCTGCTCTACATCAACTTCTACTCCTGCTCTACATCTACATCTACATCTACTTCTACATCTGCTCTACATCAACTTCAACACCTAGTTCAACATCTACTTCTACATCTACTTCTACACCTGTCCTACATCT
>NW_026533742.1:0-7749 GCF_026225885.1 Hylaeus anthracinus | reverse complement strand
CAAATCATCTGGCAGCTCATTTCAATTTCACAGATTTTTCTACTTTCTTGTAGTTTTTTATGGGGATCTTCTATTTTTCAATGATAACTCCTTGAGTCCTCCACTTTTCCATGTACTTGGCGTAATTTTTTTACTTTTTTAAAGTTTTTTATAGGATCTCACTTCTTTTTACAAATCATTTATTATATAGAATCTATTTTAAATTTATAAAAATAAAATTGTAATTTCTGTAAACTCTGCATAAGAAGTCTAAATTATTTTTTTTTTTTAATTGAATAAAGTAAAATAAAGGGAGAGGGGAAAACAAAAGCAAATAATATACATTTCATATAATTTATTAATTATAAAAATTTATTCGTTCAATTTGTAAATAATTATATATACCTGCAATTTTTTGTCTTGCTGCAAGAAATTTTAATGTTAATTATGAAATGAGAAAATGACTCCATTTCTATAAGCTCTACATAAAAAGTCTAAATTAAAAACACTTTAGTGGTATGGATCTATTATGTATGAATGAAAGTGCCTGACAATTCAGATTTTGACAACTTACCTTGTAATGAAAATGGATAAACATTTGACAACAGTTGCTGCAATTTGTTAACGAATAACCTCCACGCCTGTGGTTCCCTTCGTTTCTATAAGCTCTGCATGAAAAGTGTAAATTCAAAACACTTTGGTGATATGGGTCTATATTAAAAACAGTTTTCTGCATAAATACAGGTATCTCGCAATTCAGATTCTGACAGGTTACCTTGCAGTCAAGATTGATCAACACTTTACAACACTGGCTGCAATTTGTTATTAAACTCTACATGAAAAGTCTAAATTGAAAACATTTTACTGATATAAATATAATTAATAATGGAACAATGTAAAAACTTTTGACACTTGGCAGGTTATGAATGATGACATCTGTTTCGACTCTCAACGCTCGATGGTCAACGAGCTATGCTGAACCGGATTCCGAGAGTCGAGGAACGACACTCGGCTTTTGCTTAGCTCCTATTGGCTAAGGGTTGACGACGGGAAAATCATACGAAAAATACCGTTTCTGACAGATTCATGACATGATATTACGATATCTCAGTTGTACGTGGACCGATTTTATTGATTTTGGTTTTATTAAAAAGCTTATATGCGGTTTACATTAGAAAAATGCCTTTAAATTTAGAAAATATTGCAGGCGTGTTGAGATATTGATGAAAGAAGTTTCAGTTTAGGTTGGAATGGACCATCTCTTCTGTAAAAGATACGTGGTAGCTCCAACACCAGTATACGCGGTGACGGATAATTTTTCATGTACTTGGCGCCGAGACGCTATTGCATCTCTAAATATTACAATGGTTCGCAAGTTTATATCAAAATAAAAAAAAAATTATGTTAAACATTGATTTTTAGTTGTCATTATATCTATTGTATTTATATTGTATCATAAAGTAATATAAATCAATTATTTTCAGACAAACTACAGTACTGTTTGTATTCAAACGCGCGTTTTCTAACCTCTCGTACAACGTGCCAGATCTCTCATACTATGTCAATAGCAGAAGACAAAACGCATTATCCTAGTATTCTTTAATTTATTATTAATACTATAAATACCCTCGGAGTATTTTGTAAATCAATATATGTCCTTTAGATATTTTTCTATTGTGCATACAATTTTCGATCCAATCTCGACGTCAATTACTTTGTAGCACGTAATTGAGTGTGTTGAAAACCCATTTTCCCATAAGAGTCCCCATCAAAAAGTGAAAAATTGAAACATTTATTTCTTACCTTTTAGGTACCCTAGCCTTCCCAAAATTTGTGTGGGTGTTTTTGGAATAAAATCTAACCCGTATACAAATTTTTATAATTTTCTTGGCGTTATTTGCACTAGAGCCTCCTTAAATAAATAATACAACCTAACCCAGATATTGTGGGAAGGTGGAACAAATTTCAACACTTTTTCATGATTAATATATTTAATAAGTTATTAGTATATTAAAACATCATTGACTAACATATCAATAATATTCACTTGCAATTGAATTTTAATGGACATTTCGATCTTAATTTTTACAAACTTTTTTCCTTCATAACTTTTTAATAAACAATGTGCGACGGTTAAGTTATTAGAAAAAATTACTCGGGGACATGTCCTTGACAACATATCTCAAGGTCAAAGTCATTAGGGCGGGGTTCCCTATTCGGCAGTTACACCAATAATTGTGAATATTAACCATTTGCACTGTAATTGTTTTCATAACTTGTTCTCAACCAACACTGTTTTAAAATATCTGGTATAGATCTTTCGTCATGTGTATAAAGAAATTGCTTGCAATTATTTCTATATCTTTTACGTTTAATTGTACTTATACAAACTTTCATTAACAAAAGATTGTAATTTCTTATACCATTTATTTTTGATTAAAAGATAAAATCCTAAAGCCCTTTATACCATTTCTTACATCGAAATTCTTCATAGATTTTATTTATATACATAGATTTCTATTAGACTTTTACACTTGATTATTTTCAAAAACTTAATTTGTCTGTCACGTAATGACAAGTGTAGTATGTATAATAATTATTATTCGTATACTATCAGACTTTCACACTCGATTGTTTCGTAGAACTAAATTGTTTATCATGTAATGGTAAGTTCAATTTATATAATAATTTTGTTATTTATATGAATAATTATGTGAATAATTATTTTCCAATTATTTTCTAATTATTTCCTATAAAGTTTGTATACATCTATTTGAGGAGTACGACATTCCGTAATGGCAGGAAGACCGATGAACACACTTCCATAGAGAAAAAAAGAAAAAAATATTATACATGTCGAATTGAATAACCTCCTCCTTTTCGAAGTCAGTTAAAAATTATAAGACACGCGTACTATTATTAAATGTACTCGAGAATAGATTCAGCACTGTTCAAATTTATCGAATGATATAGTATTTGCTTGTAAAAGTCGTAGTATTACAGATTTATATATTACAACAATTAAAATAAGATCTACGACATGGTACTACATTTTCAAAAATAAAACGTTTACTTAATACAAATGAAACATTTATTTATCAAAGTTAAAATCTATTCTCGAGAACTTAATAATAAAACACGAGCACAATCTTTTTCCAGGATTGTATTATTACTCAAAAGTTGACCTGCTGTACCTTCATCTTTAATTATACATTATTACTTAATGATTAAGACTAGACTGCGGATCTTTATGCAAAATAAAATCTTCGCGAACGTGCCTACTAAAATTTAGCTAAAAAAAGAATTTATTTTATTCTGCAAATATTATAACATAAATTTTACTTTCAATCTTTGTTATATTCTTGCATATTGTATACATTTTGTAATTTCTTGCACATTCAAATTTTCTATAAATGCATAAAGATCCGCAATCTAATTATGACTGTAACTATTCAATTCAGAATAATGATCCACCACTAACCTAAATCAATTTATCAATAATTTATGCATTAGATTTATCATATATGAATCCTATTTGATCAGAATAAAACGATCAATGAAACTACTTGTCAAGCAAATTGTTTTCGTTTATTTTGGAATGCAGGCTCTACATAACTTTGAGTGTACAAAAGATACTTTCCTCAGCCAAAGAGAAAAAATTCCAAATGTTAAAACGGACCGCTTTGTTTAATGGTAAGCATTTTTACTAGATTTAGAACAAAGTGTTTCGTTTTACTTTGTGAGTCCGTATGGCGACAGCGCGTAGTTCTAATTGTGGCTCGTTTGGTACCGTAGGTCGAATTCTTACTTAGGGTGGCATACCTTGGAGCAGACACTGCGACAAGATCCGGCCGCCAAAGAACAGCAGGACATCTCTGGAACAAATAAAATATAGATACTTGAGATATCTTTCGGTCTACGCGAAAACATATGGCAAGTCCCGTGGATGAGACGCACATTGCGAGAGGATCCTTTCTCCGATTTTCTCTGGAGAGGAAACAGACGCGTGGGTTACGTCCTGGGTTACGTCAGTCGAGTAGGCGGAGACAGGACCCGCCTTTATGGTGCCGCATGAGGGTACGTGAGACATGTCAAAACTCAAGAACCCTCCACAACCATTTTTTCAAGAACGGTTCGTAATCGAAGAATGGAAAACCTAGTTAAGACCCTCGAAAGTCCAATTCCAAGATAACTAACTCCTCATTAGAATGGTCCTTATTTTAATGATTTTTGAAATTTATATTATGCACCCCCTAAATACCTTGCAAATACATATAATAACATTCTTGCAAAATTTAAACTCTCAATTTTAATACTTTGCCGACTGGTAGCAATCGGATACATATATAATTAAATTCAACAATATTTTTTATTTTTACAACAATTTTTATTTCTTTATTTATTAAAAAATCATGGATACACAGTATCATCTGTAAAATATGAATATCTGGCACAATTCAGTGATTTGTACAACTTCTATAAAATCCAGAATTTGAAATGATGTATATATTATTCAAATTTAACAATTTTAATTCCTAGTATAATTTGCAAGGCGCGTGCGACATGCGTATCATGTTTAAATCGAATTATTGAATTATTTAGTTAACCCGTAAAAATTGAATTCTCAGTTGTATCTGATAAATCATCTACAAATATTATTATTTGTACAATATGATTATTTGGTACAATTGTAATAACTTGTATAACACGAATGAATTTAATAACGTATATTTTATTTCGACAACATTAGTATTATTCAATCTTAATTTTATGCATTAGAATAGTTTCTCGATTAATATTTACATATTTTATAATTCATATAATGATGGAACCATTAAATATTATGTCAATAATAGATAACAAAATATTGGGAATCCTAGCAAAAAGCCTAATAATAGGCTAACGGTCGTTAAAGTGTTAACATTAACACATGCCCCAAACCTTCGAAACTTTTAAATGGAAAATACATGGAATTTTTTCAATCGGTTACTTTTTTTTCTTTAACTCGAATAAAAATTAATGAAACGATTTGAAATTTGACAGTGTTATTACTTATAATAATAGAAACAAGCCTTAAAAATTTCAAGTTTTTATCTTCATTATTTCCTTATATATCAGTCCAGTAAATATGAAGCTATTTTTTCTACTTAAAATATTTTTGTAATACTATCTTCAATGTTTCAAATATAAATTGTTGTTGGAAGAAGAATTGTTCTTTTTCTATCGCTAAAAGTAACCGAATTATATAGATGGCCTGTTTTAAATGCCTCACCTTGAATATCATTGAGCAGATAGATATTATATATGTATATATTTTTAAAGATTATTGAGTATATCAATAAAACTGTTTGTCAAACAAGTTTGTTTTCGTTTACTACATTTCTGACGAATATTATGAATCATGTAGTAAAAATCATAGATCGATAAATAAATCAATATATAATACAGTAATAAAATCTCTAGCTTTAGTATTATTTATTATTTGAGATCCTTGTATTTATTTTTTTAATTACATTGAAATGAAAGCGTATTGAATAATGTTGTTTCCCTTTTATTTTATATTTTATACACAACATTGTCTACATTTTCCACAAATTTTATTCATTTTACTAAATACCTCAAGTATTTAAATAAAATTGAGTCCCAATACTTGTCCTATTGCATAGAAATTCTTGAATCTGAACACTTTCTCCCGCCGATTAGTTTACATATCGACGGTTCTACTGTATTTGTGAATTATTCAAGTACTCCTTGCCTATTTCCCATGATGTGGAAAATCATTTTCATCGAAGCGTGGTACGTTGAGAAGGTAAACACACGGTAGCGTCATATTTTCGTCCCGGGAGCTTCGCGTAAGTGATCTTTTACGACTTTACGGGCATAATATGCGGGTCCAGTCAAACTGGCTTTTGAACGGGGACCGAAATTGTGAATGCTGGCCACAATGAACGATGCACACCAGCAACAAAGAAAGAGAGAGAGTAAGATGAAATGTTCAGAGACAAGAGGGTTCGAAGCGTGTTACAATTAAGTTAATAGATACCGGTCAGACACAAATTGCGGCTGACTATGTTCCTCTGCGTGACTCGCTTCGTACATCTTGTACTTCTATCGCGAGCTAACGTCCTATTCTACTTACAATTCACCACTATAATTCATATTTTTATTTTTTCGTTCATGTTGCAATCACAAGCGTAACTGAATGAAAAAAGGAATTCATTCACAATTTTCAAAATAATGATGATACGATCTGATGTATGTCTTTACACTTTATCTCTGGTTTGCCCAGATACGTGTCATTTTTATGTATGCTTAAAAATAAAATAATACGATAGAAAGTGATTCTAAATGCCATAATTGATGTTTCTCGAAGTAAAGCAATTGTATATATTTCTAATATATTGTTTTGTTTTGCCATCAACGACACTGGAACTATCCATATTTTAGAACCATTACAATTATTACCAATATTATATTAAAATATATGAATTACGAAAAATCACTTGTTTAATCAGTTTTCGCCTCTTGTCAAATTATTGCAATAAAAGTAGTAATTATACATATACCTGTGAGGAGAAGGTGAAGCCTCGTTTAGCCTTTTGTTTCTAATTTTCATTTTCTTGAAAAATCAATTGTTATATTATTCAATAAATCTAGAGACCCGGAAGCGTCTCGGCGCCACGTACATGAAAAATTATCCGTCACCGTGTATATACTGATGTTGGAGCTACCACGTATCTTTTACAGGAGAGATGGTGCATTCCAACCTAACCTGAAACTTCTTTCATGAATATCTCAACACGCCTGCATAATTCTCTAAATTTAAAGGCATTTTTCTAATGTAAACCGCATGTAAGCTTTCGAATAAAACCAAAATCAATACAATCGGTCCACGTACAACTGAGATATCGTAATATCATGTCATGAATCTGTCAGAAACGGTATTTTTCGTATGATTTTCCCGTCGTCAACCCTTAGCCAATTGGAGCTAAGCAAAAGCCGAGTGTCGTTCCTCGACTCTCGGAATCCGGTTCGGCATAGCTCGTCGACCATCGAGCGTTAAAAGTCGAAACAGATGTCATCAAAAGTTTTTACATTATTGCATAATTAATTATATTTATATCAGCAAAATGTTTTCAATTTAGAATTTTGATGTAGAGTTTAATAACAAATTGCAGCCAGTGTTGCAAAGTGTTGATTGATCTTGATTACAACGTAAGTTGTCAAAATCTCAACTGTCAGGTACCTTTATTCATAAAGAAGAGATCCATACCACTAAAGTGTTTTTAATTTAGACTTTTTATGTAGAGCTTATAGAAATGGAGTCATTTCCTCATTTCATCCTTAACATTAACATTTTTTGCAACAAGAAAAAAAATTGCAGGTATTTATAATTATTTACAAATTGAACGAATAAATTTTTATAATTAATAAATTATATGAAATGTATATTATTTGCTTTTGTTTTCCCCTCTCCCTTTATTTTACTTTATTCAATTAAAAAAAAAAATAATAATTTAGACTTCTTATGCAGAGTTTACAGAAATTACAATTTTATTTTTATAAATTTAAAATAGATTCTATATAATAAATGATTTGTAAAAAGAAGTGAGATCCCATAAAAAACTTCAAAAAAGTAAAAAAATTACGCCAAGTACATGGAAAAGTGGAGGACTCAAGGAGTTATCATTGAAAAATAGAAGATCCCCATAAAAAACTACAGGAAAGTAGAAAAATCTGTGAAATTGAAATGAGCTGCCAGATGATTTG
>NW_026533741.1:0-3975 GCF_026225885.1 Hylaeus anthracinus | reverse complement strand
CCCTAGCTATAAGTTTCAGATGGGACAATGCGTCCGAAGAAAGAAGAAAGGCCCTGACAAATTGTCACAAGAAAGGGCTGCAACGAATGGCTCTCCATCTTCGGATTCGAAGATGAGGAGTCATTACTATTACTATTTTGTCACTGTACTCGCCTGTAGTAGTAGTTTGTTTCTATGGGTCATGTACCCCAACGTGGGATATCATTGTGTGTCAATTGGGCAATTCGCGTTTTGTTTTAGTGTTGCGATATGAAAATATAAATCGCGTTCGTTTGTGAGGATTGTTTTCATTAGAATTTTTCGCGTTTTATTTCAGAGTAGTATTGCGTAATACAGATCAACCGCGAGTGCTATTAGAGTTGCGTTTAAGTAAATGAATATTGATCGCGTCTGATTTGTTACGATTCAGAGTCTTGCTTTTGAATAGAATCTTTCGCGTTTTATTTCAGGGTAGTGTTGCGGAATACAGATCAACCGCGAGTGCTATTAGAGTTGCGTATTATGAATATCGCGTCCGTTTGGAAGTAGTATTTAGAGCCAATTTAGCTTTTGATTAGAATTTTTCGCGTTTTCTTCCAGGGTAGTGTTGCGAGTAAGACAACATCAAAAGAAGAAAACCATCTACTGATTTTCTTTTTATATTCAAAGAATAGAGAATAATATACTTTTATTCTGTTCCAGGCGACAGTGGCGAATTATGAATCGACTATTCGACGATAGACAGGAATACTGCTATGTATAAAGTATAATCATATCGGGAAATTTATATATTTTATTTAACATAAGGTTGAATTGTTTCACTGTTATGAAGCACAATATTTTGCCTAGTTGCATATTTGATATATTACAAAATGACTATCTTGTCAGTAATACGATGATGATGATGATGATGATGATAGGGTCAATCAACTATTTGATGTTTGATATTATTAGTGAATATTCATTATTAGTGTTGCCACGCGATATAGTCTATTTTTTAATTACCGTTAACTTACAAGAAATTTGAAGTAACACTGTAGAGAATATTTTCGGAAATATTGAAAATTAATTGCATAATCAAAATTTGCTCGCGTTCGTTATTCTCAGTTTCACGATGAGTAAAAAGCTTGAACTAAAAGAGTATGCAAATGCAATTCGATGCTTCGCATTGATAGGAAATCTTTGAGTAGAGTCGATATTACGCATTTTCGTTATTTTTTCTTTTATCGAAATAACTTGTATTTGATTACAAAATATGTTTCTGTCAACTAAGAAAAAATTCAAATTACGTTGACATATTTTCATTAAATAAAGTCATTTGTTTTGCTTAAATTATTATAAAATAGTTCTTTCAATCTTGTAAGATTTTCTCTTGGCAGTGGGATATTTTGGTAATTATTAATTTACCTATGTTTTTACTAAAATATGTTCTTTTCAGCTGTTAATCCATTGAACAAGTTTATGTTACAGAGTAAATAAAAAGTTTCCCAATATTCCTCTACAACATTCATCTACAAGAGGAATGATAAAAATTAGTACAATATAGAATTTCGTGTGTCTGAAAAACTAATCATAAAATCTGTTTAGTATGTTTCAGTTTATGCTGCAGAAATTCTTCCTAGGATCATCGAGTACAACAAAAAATGTAGTACTACATTAATATTACGTATGTAGATTATTGCATGAAAGCATTGTACAGTGCTCGCTTTTTCGCTTCTTGCATTTTTCTGTAGCTTGTTCCTTGTATGAGTGGCTTATTGGTTGCATGTATAATTTTTTTTTTAATTTGGGGTAACACACCCCCGGCCGGGGCGGGCCACACAACACACACACTCACACAACATTTAGATTAAGGATAAAGGTGGCTAGGATGTGGTTTTGTCTTGGCCACCCAATTTTTTTTGGGTCTCTATATGCAGCAACCTCCACGTGGTGAGACCTGGGCCCTCTATATTATTTAAGTATGTAATTGACAACTGCACATCGCCGGTAAGGCCAGATGGCATTATCAATTGCATACTATTTAATATGAGCTAATGGCTGCAATCTTTCTCGTTTACAAGTGAATGAAAGTATGAGAACTTAGAATCAGTCTAAAGTATATATAATAATACATAATGAGGAAGTTTTTATACAAATAGTTTACACTATTTATATAAATAATATGTCCATAAAAATTAAAACTAAATGGTCGTACCCAAAAATGTTGTAAAAATAGTTGTTACGATTTCTGTCAGATGGCGTTACTGATACAATATTCTTTGCTTTATAGCACTGCAATACATTAGTTAATATATCAAATGTATCATTTTTATCATAGACATATGTAACAAATGATTCTACATCTTCAGATTCGAAGATGGGGAATCATTCTTGTTACAACTTTGTTACTGTACTCGACTGTAGTTGTACTTTATTTATGTATAAGATGCGTCATGTACCTGCATGTACCCCAACGTGGTAACTCATCATTCAGTGTCAATTGGAATGATGCTCGACTAATGCATTAAAATCAGATAATTTGGACCGCAAAATTAATTAAAATTTTAGTTTAACTATATTTTCACTGATATCAAACCTGTGTAGTAGTTGTCACTGTACGTACCAAAACATGTATATACTAAAAATGTAATACGTGATGCGACGCGTGCCGCAATACACGTGGTAATCTCTTTCATCTCACTGTATAGAACTACCCGCAGAAAAACATTTTTCTGTATAATTATTAATAACAGTGATATTTTTTTAGATGAACATTTTACTAAGAAATTATTATTATTAAACATTTGGATCTAAAGAAAACATTACAATTACAATGGAACCAGACGAGGTTATAATAGAAAAAGTAATAGGAAATGTTATTTTAAATGATGAAGCTGATAAAGAAATAGTCAAAGAAAATATCGATGTGCCAAGTGTTATTAAAAATGCATCAACTGCATCTGAGAAATGTATAAAAACTAATGTTTTCGAATCAATCTGTACTACAAACGATAATGAAATAATTTTAATTGACAAAAATACAAATATGCAGCAACAAGAATCGTTTACAAGTATAAATAACAATAAAGCATCAATCAGCAACGATAGTAACAAACAGGCCATGACTAAAGATTCCATTGAAAACTTGGAACAAAAGGATGACGATATTCGTATTGTGCATGAGAACACTGTGGCATTGTCAGCTGAGTGTAAGTATATAAAATATTTATTTCATAAATGATATTATGGACAAATAGAAATTATTTAATTTCATTAATTGATTTTAACAGCAAGCAACAAACTATGTTCTCTCTCTAATATTGCTTTAGAGTACGGAGATTCTGATTCAGAGACAGAAAGTAATCCTGACATTGATAAACACGAGGATGGTGAAATTGATATGTTAAAAGAGATACAGATGCAATCTTATAGATTGATTAGCAGTTCATCAAGTGAAGAGAGCGACAGCGAAGACGATTCGACTAGTACTGACAGTGATTCTTCATTAAATGATAAATCAAGTGAATCGGATAGCAATGATAATACAAATAAGTATGTCATTTATATTATTGAATTTTTATCTCTATTAATTTATTTGTTTCGAGATCTAGACTATAATATAAGATATCGACAATAACTTTTCGTATATTTTCAGAAAAAGTAAAGAAAATAACACAAAGGGACGAAAACATCATGAAATGAAAAGCGAATTGGATGAGTTGCCACCTATCGAAGATTTAAAAATTAGCGTACCGGAAGTACTATGCGATCCGTTAGGCGAGGTTTGTGTCAATTTTGAACAAATGGTATATTATTTGTAAACATATTTTGTATTCGTCAAATTTTAGATTGCATGGATGGTTGAACAATTAGTAGTTGTGCGACCAAAGTCTGGTAAACCAACATTGAATTTAGATACAGTTTTATTTGTCGAAAAAGGCCAAAGAGCATTAGGTAAAATATTCGATGTATTCGGCCAAGTAAGCGAACCACATTATTGCGTAAGATTCAATA
>NW_026533740.1:0-2219 GCF_026225885.1 Hylaeus anthracinus | reverse complement strand
AATTAAAGAAAGCATTACGCCGCTGGCACTGAAAAATGAAATTTAAGGAAGCAATATACCCCTGGCACTGTGAAATGAAATTTAAAATAGCAATACGCTGCTGGCATTTTGAAATAAAGTTTACAAATGCATTACACTGCTGGCACTGTGCAATAAAATTTAAGAAAGCAATACGACGCTGGCACTTTGAATTAAAATTAAGGAAATCATTACGTTTCTGGTACTGTGAAATGAAATTTAAGAAAGCATTACGCCGCTGGCACTGAAAAATGAAATTTAAGAAAGCAATATACCCCTGACACTGTAAAATGAAATTTAAAATAGCAATACGCTGCTGGCATTTTAAAATAAAATTAAAGAAAGCATTACGCTTCGGGCATTGTGAAATGAAATTTAAGAAAGCAATACGCCTTTGGCACTGTGAAGTGAAATTTAAGAAAGCAATACGCCGCTGGCACTGTGAAATGAAATTTAAGAAAGCAATACGCCCCTGGCACTGTGAAATGAAATTAAAGAAAGCATTACGCCGCTGGCACTGTGAAATGAATTTTAAGAAGCAATACGCTCTGGCACTGTGAAATGAAATTAAGGAGAGCATTACGCCCCGGGCATTGTAAAATGAAATTGAAGAAAGCAATACGCTGCTGGCATTTTGAAATAAAATTAAAGAATGCATTACTTCGCTGGCACTGTGAAATGAAATTAAAGAAAGCATTACGCCGCTGGCATTGTGAAATGAAATTTAAGAAAGCATTACGCCGCTGGCACTGTGAAATGAATTTTAAAAAGCAATACGCTCTGGCACTGTGAAATGAAATTAAAGAGAGCATTACGCCCCGGGCATTGTAAAATGAAATTGAAGAAAGCAATATGCTGCTGGCATTTTGAAATAAAATTAAAGAATGCATTACTCCGCTGGCACTGTGAAATGAAGTTAAAGAAAGCATTACGCCGCTGGCACTGTGAAATGAAATTCAGACAAGCAATATGCCGCTTAGAATTTCAAATAAAATTTAAGAAAGCATTATGCCGCTGGAACTGTGAAATGATATTTAAGAAAGCAATACGCCGCTGGCACTGTGAAATAAAATTAAAGAAAGCATTACGCCCTTGGCACTGTGAAATGAAATTCCAGAAAGCATTATGCCGCTGGCACTGTGAAATGAAATTTAAGAAAGCAATACGCCACTGGCATTTTGAAATAAAATTTAAGAAAGCATTACGTCGCTCGCACTGTGAAAAAAAATTAAAGAAAGCATTACGCCCTTGGCACTGTGAAATGAAATTCCAGAAAGCATTATGCCGCTGGCACTGTGAAATGAAATTTAAGAAAGCAAGAAGTTGCTGGCATTTTGAAATAAAATTTAAGGAAGCATTACGTCGCTCGCACTGTGAAATGGAGATAAAGATGGCATTACGCCCCTGGCACTGTGAAATGAAATTTGAGAAAGCAATACGCCGCTGACAGTTTGAAATAAAATTAAAGAAAGCATTACGCCCTTGGCACTGTGAAATGAAATTCCAGAAAGCATTACGCCGCTGGCACTGTGAAATGAAATTTAAAAAAGCAAGAAGCCGCTGGCATTTTGAAATAAAATTTAAGGAAGCATTACGTCGCTCGCACTGTGAAATGAAGTTAAAGAAGGCATTACGCCGCTAGCACTGTGAAATGAAATTTAAGAAAGCAATACGCCCCTGGCACTGTGAAATGAAATTTAAGAAAGCAATACGCCCCTGGCACTGTGAAAAGAAATTTAAGAAAGCAATACGCCGCTGGCACAGTGAAATGAAATTTAAGAAAGCAATACGTCCCTGGCCGGTGAAGTGAAATTTAAAAAATCATGACGCCGCTGGCACTGTGAAATGAAATTTAGGAAAGCAAAACGACGCTGGCACTTTGAATTAAAATTTGAGGAAATCATTACGCCACTAGCACTGTGAAATAAAATTTAAGAAAGCAATACGCCGCTGGCATTTTGATAAAAAATTTAAGAAAGCATTACGCCTCTGGCACTGTGAAATGAAATTAAAGAGAGCATTACGCCGCTGGCACTGTGAAATGAAATTTAAGAAAGCAATACGCCGCTGGCACTGAAAAATAAAATTTAAGAATGCAATACGCCCCTGGTACTGTGAAATAAAATTCAAGAAAGCAATACGCCGCTGGCAATACAAAATAAAATTAAAGAAGTATTACGCGGCTGGCACTGTGGAATGAA
>NW_026533739.1:0-7420 GCF_026225885.1 Hylaeus anthracinus | reverse complement strand
TTGCTTCAGGACTTTTTCACGAAGAATAAGATCCGAATTCTAGATTGACCGAGTCAATCTCTAGACTTGAATCCGATAGAACATTTATGGCAGGAGCTTAAACTAAGAATAGGAACTGTTAGTTGTACCAATAAAGCTGCTTTATGGACAAAAATTCAAGAGGAGTGGAGAAATATCTCTCAAGATAGAATCATCAAACTTATTGAATCGATGCCTGACCGATGTGCCGCCGTGATAGCTTCACAGGGTATGGTTACTAAATATTGACGATAATGTTACATTTGTAACCATTTTTGAACATTTTTCCTTCAGTTATCGTGTTCTTTCTTCATGTTTTGTACATGGCCAGATACTTATGAAGAAGTAAAAATTGTTATTTTTGTTATAAATAATTATTACTTGTATCAAATTTTTGAATTGTACATTTCGATAGTATAATAAAAGCTCTTTACTATGATATGTTTGTATTTCTACTTTACACCTATTATACATAATTTAATTCAAAAATTATTTTTGGCCGGAAACGTTTGCGTGCAACTGTACGTATCAATAATATTCAAACACATTTTGTTCGGTTTGGTTTCACTGCGTTTCTTCGTAAATCTATCCTCCCATTCACTATATCCAGAAAAAGTACATAATCAATGAAATAGTACATCCTTGTTAGTAAATATCAAATGCATATCGTTGTAAATCGTGTTACTGTTGATTATTACTGTCGTTAGCTAAAATCGTTGTCGATCAAAATCGTTGCCGAACAAATTCATTGTCAGTTAAATTCGTTGTCGGTCAAAATCGTTGTCGACTAAAGTCGTTTTCGGTTAAAGGCGTTGTCGGCCAAAGTTATTGTCGGCCAAATTTGGAGTCGGTGAAATGTTGTTAGTGAAAACCGTGTCGGTGTTTGTGTCGGTGATTTTCATAAGACCCGTTTTTAGTGACGCTACGAATGGGGAACGTCGCGCACCGAATTAACTTTGCCCGACTGATTCGAACAAAAACGTACGAGGCCCAATTAGCGTGTTTTCAGGCTCACATCCACCCTCTTTGTAACGTCTTCGAAACGTTATCGAGAAAAGGGTGAGTGAGTGGTCGCTGGTTTTTGATACGTAAAGGACCCACATGGTGACAGCATGACCTGTGCCGTGAGGCTCAGCGAAAGTCGGCACTTTCGTCAAGTGGGGCCCTTATGTTGCACAGGCGTGCATCACCATTGAGTTTCCAAGTTTAGTACAATAACGGCTATTGAGGACGAAAACGAACGAAATCCTAAAGGTCTCGTCGACGACCCCGACTGAATCGATATTTTCGGCAATACCAACAAGACTCTAAAAAATAGCCTTGCTTTACAACTACATGTGTCCCAAATTTCGTTGGCCTTCCCGTAATTGTTCCTTGCCTCGATTCGACGCCGTCGAACGGAACAGCCAGTATTCGGATCCGTTAGTTGAAAATTAAAATTTTGTTCTTCATAGAAGATCATTTTTTCGAATAAGAAAAATACTTCTGGTAAACCTTTAAGTTGGCTCTAGATAAAATTATATAAAATTGAAGATCGTTTTAAAAATACGAATTCTTCCACTAAACAGGCCCGTTTGTGCATAAAACGAAACCACGACTCACATTTGTTCCATTCATTCCAGGAGGCCCCTGCGGACAGATAACTTCGCAGCCTGGTCGCCTCTGGGGCAATAAAGGGCTGCTAAGGCTCTTCTGCAATTGCGTTAATTACAACCGCGGGGTCGTAATGGATTGCGAGCTTGCATAAAATATATGGACTTACCGGCAGTTCCTCGCAGGTCTCCCTCTCAGGTTTCGTAGGATCGCAATTCAAGACCATCCACTGTATATCGACCTAGAGGAACGTTGTAAAGCAAATAGAAATTACCAGAGAATCAGAAGTGAGAACAATGAAAGACCGGAAAATCTCATTACTGGTTCGGAGGCTTGTATCTTTCATTTGAATCAAGTGCAGCCCTCAAATGCACTCGTCTCAACTTGTGACGCGATTAAACGTTTTTAATAATTTTATTAGAAACTGTACGTCCCTTCGAGATGTCATCAGGAAGCCCAGTGGCTCATCGCTACGTTATTATGTTCAATTCCCGTCTAAATTTAGTTTCCCTCGCCTACTCGCGAAACTGGGCTAACAATATCGTCCACACGTTTTTCTAGACTCTCTTACACTTTGAGTGTAGCACTAAATCTAGCTTGTCCCAGTTAAGTCTTTAGCCTCGTTCATTGCAAAGTGTTTATTAATTAAGTGTTTCTTAATTGCGGCATGCGTCCGGCGCACTTGTCTCGCGATGAAACGCGAGCATCCCCCATGTGTCACGGACTTCCACGAAATTCGCGTGCTCGAACTTGTTCCCAGTTCCCATTGATCTTCGCCGACTTTGAAGATATTGAAGTCTCGACATTCTAGGAATCTTCATTAAAACGTTTTGTGAAACACGATCACGCGATTACATAAGAAAACGACATATGTATGCACTGGTACCGATTGGTACTATTTGATAGCTAACAGAAGTTCTTTTTTTGTACTTGTATAGTAAAAAGCATGAAGACTGTATAAGGAGTTCCAACTGTGTAGTGTAGAAGTGTTATCAAAATCCCGAGCTTGAAGTTATGAATATTTCTACAACTCGCGGTGCTAGTGCGCACAGACTACGACACATAGCGAGTGGTAGAAATATTCGTAACTTAAAGCTCGGGATTTTGATAACAGTTTTCTAGTAACTTTCGTATGGAGTTGGATCTCCTTATACAGTCTTCATGGTAAAAGAATCCTATACAATTTATTAGAGAGTCATTATTCTGGTAAAACTTTGGGTCAGAGGTGGTTGATGGGACTTACGGGTATGGTGAGTTTGCTGTGAAACATCTTCGATATCGAGATATCGCCATCCACTTTAATTGGTCCTCGAGGCTTCGCAGCTAACGCTCCAGCGTGCTCGCAGTCGACGTAGACCATCACTTTGTCCCTGATGATACCGACGTTAATTTTGTGCCAGTTCTTGTCAAACATCTGTTCCGATCGAACGTTTCATCAAATTTTCCTCGTAGAGTACTCAGCTCCAAGAAAAGATGTGCGACATAAAAAATAGTACGTGAAAAAGAAAAAAATAGGAGACCAATCGCACATCTAAACTTGAAGGACATTAAAGAACAGCAACTGAAAGTCAAGCTTTTGCTTTCTCTTATACTATGTCTTACATAGAGTAGCCTAATTATATTTAATTTTAACACTAAATCTATCAAGTCAAAGATCAAATTTTTCCGTAGTTTCTTATATAAAATATATCAATCATACACAATTGTTCCATGTATTATTCAATCTGATAATAAGTTTAAATATTTTTTTATTCGGTTGAGAAAGGTCTCTGTAAGACCAATAAAATACCAGTAGGTTTAGTGATAATATATCTACTTCAAATTCAATTTTTTTTAAGGGGGCATTTCACTGTGAACGCACAAAAAAAGCATATTTTCAATCATTTTTGTCTCAAGAACTATTGCATGAAATTGAATGAATATTTTCCCCCTTAAAGGTATGATTAAGGAAAGTAAATAACAATTTTTTTTTTGGTAAAAAATATTTCGTCATTTGTTTACGAAATAATATGCATGTGTGCAAAAAAAAGTTTACCGTTGGCGCAGGTGATTTTGGCTCTCCTGGTAATCTGAAACAGAAAGTCGAAAAAGTTTATTAAACTATGTCGTCACACCTATCGTCGGAACCTCCAAGTAGTTGATATTTTGATTTTTATTTACAATTTCACCTGATTTACGGTACAAAAAAAAGTGTTTTTTTGCTCTCTTTCACAAGAAACGCTGCCATTTTGTTTATTTTCGATGAAAAAAATAAGTGGAGGTTCCGACCATAGATATGACGACATAGTTTAATAAATTTTTTCGATTTTCTGTTTCAGATTACCAGGAGAGCCAAAATTACCTGCGCCAGCGATAAACTTTTTTTTTCACACATGCATATTATTTTGTAAATAAACGACGAAATATATTTTACAAAAAAATTTTTTTTCATTTACTTTCCTTAATCATACCTTTAAGGGGAAAAAACATTCATTCAATTTTATGCAATATTTCCTGAGAAAAAAATTATTGAAAATATGCTTTTTCTTGTGCGTTCACAGTGAAATGTCCCCTTAAGTTAAATCGACACTCGACATCTCGCCTCTCGTTGACCCAATTGTAAAGCGAACGAAATTCGCACGCGGCAAAAACACGCTGAAATCTCCGGAAATCGAGCGCATCCCGACTACTTAATCTCGAGCGCTTTCGAGCCGGGTCTCGTTTAAAGCGCGCACCACTTAAAAGTGTCATCGACGATCGCGGGATGATTAAAAACGGTCTACGAGAGTGCTATTACCGATACGCACTTGAAAACGAAATCCCGCTGGGGTTGTCGAGCCCGATCCTTTGTCGAACGGTGATTGCGTGGGCGTATAAATTACAGCTTTGTCGGGGCACGTGGATACATGTCACGGGGCCCTTGCGTGAATGTCGCATGAAATAATTTAGATCTGGTTTGTCAAACTCGTGTGTTCCGAGGGTCGATTCGCTTGTTGCCTGAGGCAATATTTGCGACTTATTTATTTCGATAATTAAAGAGTTTAAACTCTATTAAGTAACTTGATAAAAACGAGGGATGATTAGAAGGAGACATAATAAGAGGTTGTTTACCTCGAGACAAGGAATGGATTATGATATTGTGATTTTGGATTATTATAAACAACATTCCAAACACATTTTACACCTTAGTACAGGGTGAAGCTGAATTAGGCTGGATTGGGCCGGTCAAATCTATCCCTAAACCAAATTACACGTGGGATGAGTCACTCGATAGTTTATTCAAAAGAAAATTAAATATCATTTCGAGCGAGTGTCACTCTACGAGGCCACAGGTTCGGTTCTCTTCTCCATCAGATTAAGATGGGTTATACCTTCGGTCAAGTCTCAATATGGAGGGACATCCCTGTACTTTTCACCCCGGGTCCACACTGTGGTGTACGCTGGTCGCGTACATCATTCGTGAAAATGGTAGCTAACCCTGTTATTCACCGGTTTTCGCCGTAGTGTAGACGGGAAATAGCAGAGTTCGCTAACAAATGACCCTCTTAATAGGCGTAAAGTAGCCCCGCTGGGTTAGGCGAAAGCTGTGTTCGCGAACCAAATTCAGCGATCCACGAGGTGGTGGATCCGGCGAACACATTCGCAAATAACATCACCTTTTTCCTCGTTCTTGTCCCTTTTCAAACCCTCGGAGCTTGGGCATTGCTATTCTTCCAACAGTGGGCCTGGTCTTTATGACCACCCGCAGGTAGGTACATACTCCGAAGGGATAATATGCGTGACCAAAGCTAACATTATTTTCTTATTACTCATTCAAATTTGTATATTTTTTGTTGTATTTTGATGAAAGTATATGCAATATATTGGCAAGATTTTCCTGATAAAAATGGCACCAAACACGATGCAATTCAGGCAACTTCAAGTTTCGTTTACAATATGCAATATTTGTATAATATTAATACTTGATTTTGTGAGCCAGTAACCGATTAGAAAGTCTGTTCGAAAACAGGAAACAGATTGTAAAATTCTTGCCAGGAGATAATTAGGCCCTATGGAAAACCTAGGTAACTTTTGTAGCTATGTGGACCTGATACCTGACTTTTCAAAAATTCATTTTTTTTATGGAAAATAATAGCGTTTCGTTTGTACTTGATTGTACCATCGATAGTTTCGTTTGTACCTTCATCAATGGGTAGTATGAACAAGTGTTAATATTATAAAAAAAAATACCTATTACTTATCATAAGCGAAATTCCAAATTGTCTGAATTGCGTCGTGCTTGATACAATTTTTATCAGAAAAATCTCGCCAATATATTGCATATATTTTCATCAAGGTACAACAAAAAAAGCATAAAAACTTGGATGAATATTAAGGAACTAATATTAATTACGGTTACGCATATTAACCTTTGGAGTATTTGTCGACGGGTGATCGTAAACGGCCGTTTGCTTTCGAGCATTTCCAAGCATGAAGGGGATGCTGATCGCCCGAATTCATAAAATAACATCAGTTTCACAGGAGTACGAACATCGTAGATGTTCGCTGGCATGTTAGCGACATTAGGATCACCCTTGCGAACGTTTTTAGACTATGTTCTTGTTCGTGTTCGCCGCAGTGTGGAGCCTGGGTTACATTTTTCGAGGTGCCTTTGCTTCTCACCTCTCTAGTACTCGCAGCACTTGTCGATCTACGCGTTGTCAAACTTCGCATTCCTTGTAACGACAAAGCGCAACGATGCCATTTATAAACAGAGACCATGACTGTTACGAGTAAAAAGAAAAAAAATCATGGTTTAACAAGTATTTCATCGACTAAAATCGTATTGGTTACAAATAAGGATTATAATCCTTCGAAATGAACTTCTCTCGTTGATAACTGTTATGAGCGATCGAAATAAATTTCTGTCATCGATAACTGTTGTGAGAAATTAAAATGAACTTCACTCATTGATAATTGTTATGTACAGGGATGTTTCCTCGTATTGAGACTCGACCGAAGGTATAACCCGTCTCAATCTGGTGGAGAAGAGAACCGAACCTGTGACCTCGTAGAGTGACACTCGCTCGAAATGATGTTTAATTTTCTTTTGAACAAACTATCGAGTGACTCATCCCACGTGTAATTTGGTTTAGGGATAGATTTGACCGGCCCAATCCAGCCTAATTCAGCTTCACCCTGTACTAAGGTGTGAAATGTGCTTGGAATGTTGTTTAATCAACGATAGAACATTCTATCGGTACTTGCGGATGGCTATAGATAGAGAGTATCGAATAAAAATAGAGACAAACTATGCTCAAGCTCAACGGCGTTTCAAGATCGTCGGCAAAGATAAAGCGCGGTCAGCCGAGCGTAGGCGTCTTCTCGGATGTGAACGCTCGCATCTAGAACAATGTATAAGAGCCGTAGACGTAACGATTTATTTCTATGCAAAGTAAGCAACGCGCTGTCTGTTCTATTGCGTAAACAGCAGTGCTTCAGAAATTCCAATTGCTTCTGTTGTAATTCAACGTATGCACTAGAAAGCGAAAAGCTCATTTATCTTGCTGTACCTTTTTCAGGCAGGGTTGCGAGTAATTAATTACTTTTAAAATTAATTTCCGTCTTTAATTGACAATTAATTACAAACAATGTAATTAAAAATTATTTAATTAAAATTGAATTGAGCAGAATTAATCGAAAGTCGTTTAATTGACGATTGATATGAGCAAATTTAATCGAAGATATTTAATTGACGATTGATATGAGCAAATTTAATCGAAGATATTTAATTGACGATTACTTTAAGCAGAATTAATTCAAAGCCATTTAATTGACGATTACTTTAAGC
>NW_026533738.1:0-1237 GCF_026225885.1 Hylaeus anthracinus | reverse complement strand
TTAGCTTTTACGGGTTGTTCAAGGTAGAAAGCAATACGCCGCTGGTACTTGGAAATGTAACGAGTCTCTTCGCGCACGGCGTACCAATACGTTTTGAGGAACTTTCGCACTTTTCCGTAAGTCTAGCACGTCGACACTGACAATAAACATACAGAAAATCCTCAAACTAATTTAGCCTAACACAATCTACCGTTGAAATTCAACCATCATCGATTTTGAGTGTCGAACCAGTACGACTCGCCGAACTTTCGTTATTTTCGAAATAGACTAACAACCGATTTGAAGGAAGTATTATTGGAAAAAGAGCAGAGCGTCTGGTCGCAGCTGAATCATGCATTGGAATTTGTCTGTGGCCGATATTTCACCTTTTACGGGTTGTTCAAGGTAGAAAGCTATACGCCGCTGGTACTTGGAAATGTAACGAGTCTATTCGCGCACGGCGGACCAATACGCCTCGAGGAACTATTTCACTCTTCCGTGAATCTAGCACGTCGACGCTGACAATAAACATACAGAATATCCTCAACCTAACTTAGCCTAACACAATCTACCGATGAAATTCAACCATCGTCGATTTTGAGTGTCGGACTAATACGACTCGCCGATCTTTCGTTATTTTCGAAATCGCCTAAAACCCGAATCGATGGAAGTATCATTGAAACAAAAGCAGAGCGTCTGGTCACACCTGAATCATGCATTGGAATTTGTCTGTGGACGATATTTCAGCTTTTACGGGTTGTTCAAAGTAGAAAGCATTACGCCGCTGGTACTTGGAAATGTAACGAGTCTCTTCGCGCACGGAGAACCAATACGTCTCGACGAACTTTTTCACTTTTTCGTGAATCTAGCACGTCGACGCTGACAATAACCATACAAAATATCCTCAAACTAACTTAGCCTAACTCAGTCTACCGTTAAAATTCGACCATCGTCGATTTTGAGTGTCGGACCAATACGACTCGAAGAACATTTGTTATTTTCGAAATCGACTAATACCCGAATGGAAGGAAGTATCATTGGAACAAGAGCAGAGCGTCTGGTCACAGCTGAATCATGCATTGGAATTCGTCTGTGGACGATATTTCAGCTTTTAGGGGTTGTTTAAGGTAGAAAGCAATACGCCGCTGGTACTTGGAAATGTAACGAGTCTCTTCGCGCACGGCGAACCAATACGTCTCGACGAACTTTTTCACTTTTCCGCGAATCTAGCACGTCGACGCTGACAATAAACATACAG
>NW_026533737.1:0-2582 GCF_026225885.1 Hylaeus anthracinus | reverse complement strand
TAAAACCAAAATTATTAGAAAATATTGCTTCTTTGCTTCAATATCTTGGAAAAAAGTCATGGTAGAACTCTGTCCTTGTCCCGGAGTTTCCTACTTTTTCCGCAACTGTCGCTGAAGTCAACTCGGAGTTCTGTTCTGACTCCTGCGCAACCTAAAGGCAGTACATAATACGAATACAAACTAAGGGTGTGTTGAATATAAATAATACAGATGGTCCGAATAATCCTTATACATTAGTCTAATCTTATGTGTGCTAATTTAAGTTTATTTGTATGAACTATTTTATATTTATTTTTTCCTAATGCTACTTCCGCAGTTAAGTCCCCAAACATTCTGTTTATTTTGTAGGGGCCTCGCCAATCGCAATCAAATTTTGAGGTTTTTTGTTCCTTGAGTAAGTATATTATGTCATCTACATTAAATTTACACGGTTTCAATGATTGGTCGTAGTAAGCTTTACTTCTGTGCTTGGCCTTTATTAGGTTCTGTGCCGCCGTGGTGGTGATCTTTGTAAAGAGTTCATCGAGATGTTGTGCAAACATTCAAGGCGTTTGCCTTTTCGAGAATTGCAAGGGTATGTTTGCCTTTACACCAAAAATTAACTCGTGGGGAGTAAAACCTGTGGCCTCATGTACTGAGGTATTATAGGAAAAAATGCAAAGTCTTATCCAATCATTCCAATCTATTTTTGTGCAATAATGCTTGAGGTAATTAATAAAAACACGATGTGCTCTTTCGAGTGAGCCTAGAGATTGTGGGTGGAAAGCAGTGGATGTCATTCTTTGAATTTTAAAAATTTTACAGAAATTTTTCATGGTTTGGCTGATGAAATTCCTTCCTTGGTCAGTATGAATTGGACACCCAAATCTGCAATTAGTCAGCAAGGGCATATGCAACAGTTGCTGTGTCTATACTACGTAATGGAATTGCATCTGAATACTTAGTGAGATTATCCTGTAGGATGAGTAAATACTGATTTCCTTTACTAGTTACGGGTAAGGGTCCGACTATGTCCATTTGTACCTTTTCAAAAGCGCATTTGGGAGTATCCATGATCTGCATCGGTTGTTTAGTTTTAATAGTGTAATTTTTGTTTGTTTGGCAGGTGGGACAGGATCGAACAAATTTAATTTCTTATGCCACGCCTGGCCAATAGAAACGTTCTTGGATAAGCTGACGAAATTCAAAGGAGCCTCAGTGGCCTTCAATTACCGATTCATGATGTTCTTTAATGATTTGGGGGCGTCTCATCTCAAGCGGGATTATAATGTCTTTACTGCACACTGTAATTACATATAGTGGATCATTAAAAATCTTCCTAAGCAGATCCAATATGTTGTTTTGTTTGGAAGAATTGAACCTATCCGAGTCTATTAATATACTGAAGGTTTTCGAATTCAAAGAGTCTGGGAGGACTTTAAGTGATTTTAACGAAGATTTGATATGATCAAGGTTAAATTCGTCTTGGGGTTCGGTCTTAAAGAACAAGAAGAAAATGGAATGATAAAAGGCCGTGTAATTATAAGAATGCTGCTTTAATAATGGAAACAAACATTTATTAGAGAACGTGTAAGTTACAAAAAGGTTGCATCAGCAAGTAAAGGAAAAAAAGGTGAATCCGGGAAGACAGAACTGCAACTTAGAACAATAAAAGGAACCATAAAACGTGCATCGCAGTTAGCACCTCTTAACACCTATAGTCTCGTAATGTTAATATGCCTATCATTAATTGCAACATGGAATATTTGTCGTTTGGGAAAGCCATAGCATTACCAACATTGGCTTGGTATTGCTGTATCTGCTCCATTGAAAATCCAATTTGGCCTAGTAGGCCCTCAGTGCTTTGAGAGGTGTCGCTGTGATTTAAGGAGGTAAAGTGGGCGAGATTATCTTGCTGTACGATGAGGTGATCCTTTTTGTGAAATATGGTGGGGGATAAGGGAGGAGATGCCGTTGATCTATTTACGTCGAAGTTAGTAAGCAAAATTTTTTTTCCAATATTGATTCTGTTTCCATTATTAATGTCTTGTACTAGTGGTTCTTTAAAATCTACAGAATTTCCCGGCGAGGTCACTCCACTGGATTCCCCTGTGCAGTCTTGGTCGCTAACATTCATACTTTCCCCTGCCAACCTCAATTCCCTTGACCGAGGTGGCCTTCCACCCGGTTCCCTTGACCGGATGGGATTTATCCCTATTCCAACTTCGATTCCCTTGATCGAGGCAGCCTTCCACCCGGTTCCCTTGACCGGATGGGATTTCCATGCACACACGGGGCACCCCTCTCCCCTGAGACATTGAGCACAGATTCCCTCTTACAGCCCACGATTGGGTTCCTGGGGTTCGGATTATACACCTGTTAGCCAACGATGGACTGAGTCGAGGAGACTCTGGGGTACTCAATTGGGGCGTTCCTTTATGTAATTCTCGCGAACTGTTCACTACTGTAAGTGACTTTTCGGATATTTCTCGGACTCTATTGGTGACCTCGTTTAATTCTACCACTGTTTTCCTGCGCGCTAGGAACACAAAGGCGATAAGACTATCATTTTCGGCGCATGATACTTCATCTATCCCGTCCAT
>NW_026533736.1:0-2861 GCF_026225885.1 Hylaeus anthracinus | reverse complement strand
TTAAATTTTATTTAACAGTACCAGGGGCGTAATGCTTTCTTATATTTTTTTTTCCAGTGCCAGCGTTGTAATGCTTTTTTAAATTTTATTTCACAGTGCCAGCGGCGTAATGATTTCTTAAATTTGATTTGAAAGTACTAGCGCCGTTTGCTTTCTTAAATTTTATTTCAAAGTGCCAGCGGCGTATTGCTTTCTTGAAATTCATTTCACAGTGCCCGGAGCGTACTGTTTTCCTAAATTTCATTTCACAGTGCCAGCGGCGTATTGCTTTCTTAAATTTCATTTCACAGTGCCAGCGGCGTAATAATTTTTTATATTTCATTTTACAGTGACAGTGGCGCATGCTTTTTTAAATTTTATTTAACAGTACCAGGGGCGTATTACTTTCCTCAATTTTATTTCAAAATGTCAGCGGCGTTATGATTATTTAAATTTTATTTCAAAGTGCCAGCGGCGTAATGCTTTTTTAAATTTTATTCAAAAGTGCAAGGGTCGTATTGCTTTCTTATATTTTTTTTCCAGTGCCAGCGTTGTAATGCTTTCTTAAATTTCATTTCACAGTGCCAGCGGCGTAATAATTTTTTATATTTCATTTCACAGTGCCAGCGACGTAATGCTTTTTTAAATTTTATTTCAAAGTGCCAGCGGCGTAATCATTTCTTTATTTTTATTTCAAAGTACTAGCGCCGTATTGCTTTCTTAAATTTTATTTCAAAGTGCCAGCGACGTATTGTTTTCTTGAATTTCATTACACAGTGCCAGCGGCGTAATAATTTTTTATATTTCATTTCACAGTGTCAGCGACGTATTGCTTACTTAAATCTCATTACACAGTGCCAGCGGCGTATTAAATTCTTAAATTTTCCTTCAAAGTACTAGCGCCATATTGCTTTCTTAAATTTTATTTTAAAGAGCCAGCGGCGTATTGATTTCTTAAATTTTATTACACAGGGCCAGCGGCGTAACGATTTCTTAAATTTTATTTCGAAGTACTAGCGCCGTATTGCTTTCTTAAATTTTATTTCACAGTGCCAGCGGCGTAATAATTCCTTCACTTTTTTTTTAAAATGTCAGGAACGTAATATTTTTTTAATTTTATTCCAAAGTGCCAGCGGCGTATGGTTCTCTTGAATTTCATTTCACAGTGCCAATGGCGTAATGCTTCCTTAAATTTTATTTCAAAGTGCCAGATGCGTAATTCTTTCTTAAATTTCAATTTACAGTGCCAGCGGCGTAATGCTTTCTTAAATTTTATTTCCCAGTGGCAGCGGCGTAATGCTTTCTTTATTTTTTTTTAAAATGTCAGCGGCGTAATGATTTTTTAAATTTTATTTCAAAGTGCCAGCGGCGTAATGCTTTTTTAAATTTAATTTCGCAGTGTTAGCGGCGTATTGCTTTCTTAAATTAATTTTACTGTGCCAGGGGTGTATTGTTTTTCTGAATTTCATTTCACAATGCCAGCGCATGATTGTTTTTTTTAATTTCATTTCACAGTGCCAGCGACGTAATGTTTTTTAAATTTTATTTTAAAGTGCCAGCGCCGTATTGTTTTCCTAAATTTCATTACACAGTGCCAGCGTCGTATTGCTTCCTTAAATTTCATTACGCAGTGCCAGCGGCGTAATGATATCTTAAATTTTATTTGAAAGTACTTGCGCCGTATTGCTTTCTTAAATATTATTTCAAAGTGCCATCGGCGTATTGTTTTCCTAAATTTCATTTCACAGTGCCAGCGTCGTCTTGCTTTCTTAAATTTCATTTCACAGAGCCAGCGACGTAATGCTTTTTTAAATTTTATTTCAAAGTGCCAGCAGCGTATTGCTTTCTTAAATTTAATTACACAGTTCCAGCGGCGTAATGCTTTTTTAAATTTTATTTCAAAGTACCAGATGCGTAATTCTTTTTTAAATTTCAATTTACAGTGCCAGCGGCGTAATGCTTTCTTAAATTTTATTTCCCAGTGCCAGCGCCGTAATGCTTTCTTTAATTTTTTTTCAAAATGTCAGCGGCGTAATAATTTTTTAAATTTTATTTCAAAGTGCCAGCGGCGTAATGCTTTTTTAAATTTAATTTCACAGTGTTAGCAACGTATTGCTTTCTTAAATTTAATTTTACTGTGCCAGGGGTGTATTGTTTTTCTGAATTTCATTTCACAATGCCAGCGCATGATTGCTTTTTTTAATTTTATTTCAAAGTGCCAGCGCCGTATTGTTTTCCTAAATTTCATTACACAGTGCCAGCGTCGTATTGCTTTCTTAAATTTCATTACTCAGTGCCAGCGGCGTAATGATATCTTAAATTTTATTTGAAAGTACTTGCGCCGTATTGCTTTCTTAAATATTATTTCAAAGTGCCAGCGGCGTATTGTTTTTTTGAATTTCATTTCACAGTGCCAGCGGCGTATTGCTTTCTTAAATTTTATTTCAAAGTACTAGCGCCGTATTGCTTTCTTAAATTTTATTTCAAAGTGCCATCGGCGTATTGTTTTCCTAAATTTCATTTCACAGTGCCAGCGTCGTCTTGCTTTCTTAAATTTCATTTCACAGTGCCAGCGACGTAATGCTTTTTTAAATTTTATTTCAAAGTGCCAGCAGCGTATTGCTTTCTTAAATTTAATTACACAGTTCCAGCGGCGTAATGATTTCTTAAATTTTATTTTAAAGTACTAGCGCCGTATTGCTTTTTTAAATTTTATTTTAAACTGCCAGCGGCGTATTGCTTTCTTAAATTTCAATACACAGTGCCAGCGGCGTAATGATGTCTTAAATTTTATTTAAAAGTACTAGCGCCGTATTGCTTTTTCAAATTTTATTCTAAAGTGCCAGAGGCGTAATTCTTTCTTAAATTTCATTTCACAGTGA
>NW_026533735.1:0-12015 GCF_026225885.1 Hylaeus anthracinus | reverse complement strand
GAAGTGAAATCGAAATGAGCTGCCAGTACATGAAGGTGCTTTCCAGCAAAGTGCAAAGGCGACACTGTATAACACAATGAAAAATTCGGTGCTTTCCAACTATGCGCAGCTAAAACGCTGTGTTCAACAGTGCACACGTTCGGACCCTAATGACAATTCATGTAAAATGACTGCTTCACACTTTAGCGGTGACATGAAGAAGCTAAATAGTGTATCATCCACAAACTGAGGCTGTTTAAAAATTTTCCTTGATGTCCGCGGCCTGGAAGTCAAATGCTTGGCGTGACCAGGCAAGGTCGTGTCTATTAATAAGAATTATTTTAAAACGCAAAATAATGAAAGTGTACTTGTATTGTCAGAGTTTTAAACTGACAAATTATCTGAAAACTTGTGAGAGTAAAGGCATCGGTGTCGATGAATGATCTTAGAAATAATTTAAAACGCAATACGATGGAAATGTACTGATATCGTAAGAGTTTTAAATTGACAAATTACGTAAAAGCCTGCAAGAGAGAAAGTATGGGTCTTGTTGATCTGAGAATACCTTAGCTGGCATTTCTTTTACAGCAAAGTCGTTTACACTTGTCAGTGAAAATGACAGTAGGAACGATAGAGAATATGATAACATCGAAACATTGGAAGCAGATGAAAATATTGTTTTATTTAAAAACTCTATAAGAGAGCGAGCAGAAAAAAATGCTAAAGAAATTCCCGAAACAGATATATACAATGGTTTGTATTGTCCGGAATTAACTCATTATTTCGCTAAATTAGCAAAGCATTTCCCTCTCTGGACTCAAGTAATGTCAAAATATTTTCCTTTCCAATCAACGGTTGCAACTTCTTTGAGATGCGAAGCATATTTTAAAGACTTTAAGCATTATGACCTAGGATCGAATTACGAGCCAACGGGAGTGGACAAATTTATTATTCGGTATTGGAATATGGGTGTAATAAATGAGTCTTTTTAATAAGTTTGAATTCTACGTTTATTGAAACGGCTCGGAAGGACAGATTTACTGTTCAAGGAACGGACGAGAACTAAACTGAAAAATCAGTCCTACGAGAAAGAGAAATCTAGCGCTCACTTAAAGAAAGAATATTCTGCCTGCGCTCTGTTTATTACCCTGGTCTTCGACGACAAACAGTCAAGGATCTTCAGACCTGGTGGTGCCAGTCCGATACTCTAACTTACAGAGAAAAGGGTAGTGTCTCTCAACGCTAGATTCATTTTTGTTGAAGTCAAATTATATGTTTATAATTCAACATTCGGCATATTAAATCTATAGAAAATATTTCAAAATTAGAACAAGCTGCGCACAAACGAGAAAATGAAAAAATAGCTATATTACAAACTAAGATGCGAAAAGAAAAAAGAATGCAAATAGATTACATAGAATCAGATGAAAATAACTCTAAACACTTAAACAAACAGGAAAATTGGAAAGGTCTAAATACAGAAGCTTGTAAAAAGACTAAAAAATCTTATGATATGAACGATGATGCTAATGAAGAGAATAATACAGAAGATTCAGCAATAGCAATATTAACAATTGTAGAACATGAAAAACCATTAACGGAAAACATTAGCAATATCCAAAGAATAAAATAAAAAGAAGAAAAAATGAAACATTGCGAAATGGAAATAATTGCAACGTAGTACATATTATTGAGAAAAAATTATATATAAAAAACACGTGTGTATTTGATTCAATTGCTGAAATATTTACAAATGCATATTGTAATTACTCAAAATTTAAAAACTAGATGGACACAAACTCTGATAACTTTTTTAACATTCATAAAAAGTTACGCTGTAGATAACACCAACAAGATTATATATGAAAAACAAGGTGTTATTTTATACAAAATATTTGAGATTTGCCACGATATCGTTGATTGTACTACAACACGAATTTTTTATTTACAAAATTATTGACCAATATTTGTAGCGCTGAAGAAATGAAGACCTGCAAATGTAATTATTCAAGAAAATTGTATATAATAGATTTATTCGAATAATTAAAATATAAATAAAATGTAGCAATAACCATTGCACAAACAATTTCTGCATTTCAATTGTTACTTTATATCCAACGGTATCTACCACTTACATATTCACTTTACTAATTATTAAATTGATAAACATGATTTTTCTGACGGGTGGACAAATGAAAATTGTGGTTGGACAAATGAAAATACTTGTTCGACAAACGAAAAACACTAGTGGTTTTGTCCAGATGTAAATAAATAACTATAAAACTGACAAAGACTGTACGCGCCTGAACGCATCGCTGCATCCAGAGATGGGCATTATTTAGATAAAAAAATTATTTAAATAGAAAATCTTAAGTTAAAGATAAAGATGCGAAAATAAACTACGGATGAATATCTCTGGAGAGAAACTAGGTAACTCTAGCCGTCGAATAAAGATACAAACGCGGAAAAGTATCTTAGGGTTGAAACTTTCTGCAGATAAAGCAGGTATCTTTAGCCTTCGAATAAAAATAATTTAAGTTATCTTTATCCTTTGAGTACATTTACTTCGAATACATTTTTTTATTCGGCAGTCATCGAATAAAGATAAAGTTATGTATCTTTATTCGACGAGTAAGAGATAATAATTTTTCATCTTTATTCGATGTTTAAAATTTTTATTTAGATAAAGATTTTGCCCATCTCTGGTTGCATCTCCTCCTTAATTCAAGTGAATGTTTTTTCTGAAGGGTGGACAAATAAAAATTGTGGTTGGACAAACGTAGATAAATTGCTTACAACCAAACTTCATTAAGAAACATAAAAAAAAATTTCATGGGGGTGCTGAACAACAAATTTTTTTTTTAATGACTTTTTTTGGGGGGGGGATGGACAAATGAAAATTTTTGTTGGACAAACGTGGACAAATCGTGGACAAACAAATGCAATTTCATTTTTATCAAAATTTGCATTTGGGGGTGCTAACTTCACGAAGCTAGAAAGTATGGGTATTGATAATCTAAGAATGCCTTGCCTGGCCACGCCACGCATTTGACTTCCCGGCCGCGAAAATCTAGGCAAATAATCTGGCAGCTCATTTCAATTTCACATCTTTTTCTACTTTCTTGTAGTTTTTTATGGGGATCTTCTATTTTTCAATGATAATTCCTTGAGTCCTCCACTTTTCCATGTACTTGGCGTAATTTTTTTACTTTTTTGAAGTTTTTTATGGGGTCTCACTTCTTTTTAGAAATCATTTATTATATACAATCTATTTAAAATTTCTAAAAATAAAATTGATATTTCTGTAAACTCTGCATAAGAAGTCTAAATTATTATTTCTTTTTTTAATTGAATAAAGTAAAATGAAGGGAGAGGCGAAACCAAAAGCGAATATATATATACATATATATATATATATATATATAGCACATAAATTTATTCGTTCCATTTGTAAATAATTATAAATACCTGCAATTTTGTTTCTTGTTGCAAAAAATTTTAATGTTAAGGATGAAATGAGAAAATGACTCCATTTCTGTAAGCTCTATATAAAAAATCTAAATTAAGAACACTTTAGTGGTATGGATCTATTCTTTATGAATAAAGGTACCTGATAATTCAGATTTTGACAACTTACCTTGTAATGGAAATGGATAAACACTTTACAACAGTTGCTGCAATGTGTTAACGAATAAGCTTCAAACCTGTGGGTTCCTTCATTTGTATAAGCTCTGCATAAAAAGTCTAAATTCAAAACACTTTGGTGGTATGTATCTATATGCCTTTAAATTTAGAAAATATTGCAGGCGTATTTGGATATTCATGGAAGAAGTTTCAGGTTAGGTTGAAATGGATCATCTCTCCTGTAAAAGATACGTACATGGTAGCTCCAACGCCAGTATATACGCGGTGACGGATAATTTTTCATGTACTTGGGGCCAAGACGCTACCGCGTCTCTAGATAAAAAAAGAAAAAAAAATATACATGTCGAATTGAGTAACTTCCTCCTTTTCGAAGTCGGTTAAAAATATAGACAAACAAAATTGTAACTAATTCAATTATTCTAATTAATTTATAAGATACAAAAATTAATGTGTAAACTTCAATCGTTCGATTACTGCAACAGTTACGCTATACGGAATTCGATACGACATTGGAGATTCAGAAAAAGCTTATTGAATAACATACGCCCACCTGATATGCTTTGAATAGAAGACAGTTAGCACGTTTATCTGCAAACTTTTGGCGCATAGGAAACACAAGCCCCAAGCGATAATCACAAACCATGATTAACGCGTATCTCTACGCCAGCAACATTTCCAAAGGTTTCCCATCCAACGACTCTTCCACATACTGATGCGCGTTTTTTCCATAGAAAAAACATAATGTTGCATTAAACTAACGATTTTCAGGCGTTAATCGACTAATAAAAACCCAAAAATAAGTTTGAATAGTTTTAACCCTTTGACTGTAGGTCGATTTTTGCTGGAAATTCTAAAAGGCGGAGAGATGTGAATTTTAAAAAAAATATCAGTTTAAAGGGAATAATATGACAGAACTATTTTATATTTACAATTAATTTATGAAGGTATAGTTTCAAAAATAAAAATTAAAAACTAGAAAGATCATTTTCATGAGGTCTTGTAGTGTTCTGATTCTGTTGCTGTTGTCTTACAGAAAAACAGTAGTCGAACAATCGAATTTTACAAAATATCACTATGTAGAGAATGACAAAGCGAAACTTTTTTATATTTACAGTTTATTCATACGACGTTTAGTCGCAGTAGAGATAAAAACTGATAACTTTCAAGACCTTTTATCTGAAATTCAATTTTTGCAACAAATGTGTAACTTCTCAGTTTTTATTTTCGAAACTAAGCGTTCTATAAATGAACTGTAAATATAAAAAAGTTTCGTCTCGTCATCCTCCTATAAGCTGATATTGTTTAAAAACTGATTTAACGAACATAAGGGCAAATCCACAGAACTTTTAGATTTCCAATTTCGGGCCTTTATTTAACGTTATTTTCTGATGTTTCAATACTTTAACTATCATATTGACGTTTTTAGTGGAAGTTATAATAAAAAATAAGTTATCCATGGGCTTTGTAAAATTTGTAAGCTATCTGAGAAGCCAGGAAGTCGTTAAAAAATTAAAATTTTTTAAATTGTCTTGTGACGCTGTTAATTTTCAAAGATTTTGATGTGGCAATAATTGGAAAAGATTGCAGGTATACATGTGAAATGAACCTACAAATCTTATATATGTATGTGCTATCATTCTATAAAGAGATACAGGACCATGGAAAACATGTGATCAACTTTCATTAATTTTTCAATTTTGCACTATTTTATCTTATGAAATTTACGCCCTCAAATTTTGTTCATTTCTAATCCTTGAAGTTCGTTTATTTTATGAAGGGGAACCAATCCCGACAACCCAGATTAATGTGCCTTTTTTTCTCAGCGAGTTAGAGTTGTTTGAAAATTTTGTTGGAAAACGTGATCGATATGAAAATTTCAGTTTTACATGAAGCACATTCACAATAAACTATGTATAGCCAGTCTCGCAGCTGTCAACTAAGCTATATAGAGTAACTTTCCTGAACAAAAATAAGGCACCATTTTTATCTTAAAAGATATTGGTACTTGAAGCAAATAAATTCGTATTCGTACTGTATCATCCAAAAATCGACCTATGAAGAAATGACTAAAAAAATCCCAACACGTGATATAAAGCTGTTTTGAAATGTTTTGATCAATTTTCGAGACTCAAAAATCTCCGTAAGAAAATAATTTGAGCTATAAAACACGATTAAAAATATTTCTCATTTTACTGTTATAGCGTTCCAAATTGTTTTCACGGATGGTGTATTTCCAAAGTAAATTATATTCTATAAGTAATGTATAACTATAGTATTGTATAAGTAAGTTATATTGTATTTTCGTTATGTTTGTATATTTTGAAATTTAATGAAGCTTCGTTAGGAGTTATTAAATATTTAAATATTGAATACGAAACGAAACGAAACAACAAATAATAAAAAATAAAAAATAAAACAAAGGTCACACCTTAGGGAACTTTCGGACGCGTATGGTTCGCTTGACTTCAATTCACAATTGCATTGTACCAGTATCCTCTAATGATATTTGGGTGGATGTATTAAATTTGTATGTCTAACAAGATATTTTCACGCGTTTTTTTTTTCAAAATCCATTTTATTGGCCTTCTAAACCTTTGTAACAGTTACCGTGTTTTTTAACGATTGTTCACGAGATATGATTAGACTTTTAACATAGTATTTGATCGTGTTGGAGATGCACGTTTTTTGGGCATAAAGCTAGACTCATAGGCTATCAAACACAAGCAGTCAGAACGTGGACAAATGTGGACAACTAATAATTTTTTCATTGCAAACCAGTAGGGGAGCTGCATCTCGTTCCGACTATCCAAATTCAAATCATTCTCCATTGAAGAGTAATTGATATTTACTTAGATATTGAGATTTACTTTCCACCGAAACTTGGAATACCTTCCCCATTGATAGGAAAGAACGGTGCGTCACGTGTAGGGGTTGTCGAAAGCAGTTAGTCGGCCACTGCATGGCTATCGCAAAATTTATGACAAGGTCGCGGAGTTACCGTGTCTTGGGGAAGTGGTTGTAAAAACGAGGTATCCAACATCGACGGCCGCTACCTCCAAGTCGACCGGCAATGGGTTTGTCCTACGATTGACTGTTCGGCGAAACATGTGTTCAGACAACGCGACGTTGCATTTCGTTAAGAAAGAAACGTTCCTAAGAGATGGGGGCCAGGTAATGAACAAGGGCGGGAGTGTTTTCTGGAAAGAAAACTGTTTTTCTCCACAATTTAGTTTTGAAGTGACCGCCGCAGTGTCAACTGGGAAAAAATGGTGCGCTCAAATCAAGAATGGTTTGAAATATTTTGCGTGTATGTGGAGTGCGGGCGCAATTCGGAGGAGGCAGCGCGGTGTTATCGCCAACGATATCCGCGATCGCGGCCGCCGACTGCCAAGAGCATTCGGCTATTGGCAACGCGGCTTTATTCGGATGGGGTCCTCCAACCGAAGTCTGCCGATTCGGGACGCCCTCGCCTACGTTCCGCGAATTCGGAGGAAGACGTCCTGGATCGGATTGCTGAGAATCCCACCCAAAGTGTGCGCGACGTAAGCCGCAACTCGGGGTAAGTTTAACTTTTTACCGCTTTCGTGTTTGTTGTCGGTATTATGTATTCTATTTATACTAACTATTTATGTTGTATTTCAGCGTCAGCCGGTCGTCGGTGCACCGAATTCTTCGGGAGAATTCTGTACACCCATACAAATATGTGCGGGTGCAGAATTTACTCCCAGAGGATTATGAAAAAAGGGTGGCGTATTCTTTCTCCAATAATACAAATCGGCCCCTTTCGGGGCCACCAAATATTGGGTGCAAAGGACTCGGTGCAAAGTGATAGTGACCGTGGAAACCCCTGTGTAAAGTGCAGTGAGTTCAGGTGACCGGCCGTCCCATCAGCTGAGCCGCGTAGCAGGTACCCGGCCAGGATCGGTGCGATGACCCACTCGCCGCAGCCCTTCTTCACGAAAACAGGTCAACTTACAAGTCAATGGATGAGTCTAATTTTAATTCTGCCTTCACCTGTTAACCCTTAGAAGCCTGATTTTCCAAATTAAATTTTAAAAAATATCAATGTATTTATGATTTGAACAATTTTGACGGCTGACGTTTATATTTTCAACTTTTGTTCAAAAGAACATTATGCAATGTTAACATACATACAGCCAAATATTAAAAACAAACCAATTGCAAGTGTACAATTCGATTTAAAATTTCGGTACCAAATTTGAAACTTAGGGCATTTAAGGGTTAATTTCAGGTATTTTTATTACTGGTATTTTTACGTTGTAACACATGAAATGCCTCATTTTGTATTGGCAAATTTTTTTATCCACTTTCTCGAAAAATATTTCTATCCTTCAGATCTTTGACGCATTAATGCAAAGTTTAGAGTCTCCTTCATTTTAATTTTCAAACATTTACATATTTTCACCCATTTTCTTATAGTTGTAAGTTGTACATTTTAACGATTCTCATGTTAAAGTTAAATTCAAATTTATTATGATAAATTGTCATTGAAATTTTTTAACGATTACGTATTTGAAGGTAGGAAACGTGTAATTACTTCATTAAATGTACAGATTTCGATACCTCCTATCTTGATCAGTAACGTTTAATATAAAGAAAAAGTTATATTTGCTTAAAGTTTTCATTATAAATCAGACGTTTCATGTGCTACAACCTCACACTGATATTAACGCTTGCTGTTTTACCGGCCCGCTTGTTCGCTGGCTCGAGCCTCCTCGCTTACGCCTATGCTCTGAGCGCGCGCTCCTCGGACGCTGTGATTGGTCAGTGTTTTTTGTTAATAATTCAAAAACGAAGCCCCATCCGACATTTTTGCAAAGGAAATTGTTGTTCAGAATCGTCTCAGCTACCCCCCATTTCCGGCTCTTCCCCGAGTTTTAGGACACCCTGTATACCTGAGCCCCGAGGCTCTTCACGCGCAGCTACAAATCATCATTACCAACTGAACCATTACCTACAACTACTGAAGAGGCCACAAACAAACTGGCTGTAGGTCAACCCAACAAGGACAAACATGCCCATCGGCATACCACAAGAAAAGAAGGCACCCCATACAACCACCAGCTAGGGCGTCGCAGAGCAGCGTCCCTGTCAGACTCCAGAGGAACCTTTGTGATGCTACAGCCAACAGAATCAATCAAAACTCCCAGTCCACCAGAAAAAATGGAAGTAAGTAGCAACATCCATACGTCGAACAGATTCCAAATACTTGAAAAATACTTCGAAACAAACCTAAACACGGAAACAAACAAGATAACTACAGACATCCATACGGAATCCACCCCAGAAACATTCAAGTACAAACCACCTCCCATTTATATTCACAACCACAAAACAGTCTGTTTCCAATTCCTAAACATCTTAAAACATGCATATGGCGATGTGGTACAAGTCAAGTACCTCGGAAAGCAAATTAAAATACATTTTAAAGACATCTCCAACTACAATTCCTTCAAAGAATTCTGTAACCAGAAACAAATAGAACATCACACCTTCTCCCTCCCAAACCAAAAAACCACATCCATGGTACTCAAGGGCCTCCCAAAACTCAGTCCCCAAGAAATCACAGACGAATTAAAAATCAATGGATTAACCCCAATTCAAATAACCGAACTTCCCAGGAAAACCCCATCCAACTATGCTACATACAAAATCACATTCTCCCCTGAAAACACAATCCAACAGATAAAGAAAACCAGCCATGTATACTTCTCAAGAATTTACTGGGAAAAATACGACGGTAAGAAACCCTTTATTCAATGCATCCGATGTCAAGCCCACGGTCACTCCTCGCGTAACTGTAACAAAACTCCAAACTGCGTGAAATGTGCAGGCCAGCACGACACACGTACCTGCTCCCAATCCCCAACCACCCCAGCTACTTGCTTCAACTGCAAAGGAAATCAACCAGCAAACTATAGCCAACGTCCCACATTACTTTCCTATCATTTATTCAAGTAGGAATGAACAAAATTAAGATTTTTTTAACATCTAAGGATCGCGTTACGTTTTAATTGCTAAGTTACATAAATTTTGTATTGTAAATAGCTGTGTAGAATTACATTCCCGTTGTGCCTCAAACCAGTGTTGGGCATAATCGTAATCATAATTACGATTACGATTGTAATCAAATGTTTCCGAGTTGTGATTACTATTGTAATCGAAAATTTGTCTGCGATTACGATCGCATTTTTAGGGATTTTCAACCATAGAAATTTTGAACCGCAAAACCGACTTCAGATTCGTGTTCCTCGCTCCCAAGAAACTTAGAAAACCATGCTTTCGTCAAAATCAAAAATTTTTTAAAGTTACCTTATTTAGGCCTACCTTGTGGGATGAATTATGTCAATTGAAAAATTTTAATTTTTGATTTTGACAGAAGCATGGTTTTATAAGTTTTTTGGGGCGAGGAACACAAATTTGAAGTTGATTTTGAAGTACAAAATTTCTATGTCTGAAAATACCTGGAAATACGATCGTAATCCATAGACATATGAAAATATAGACCCAGTCTTTGTACGAGGGGCAACTGAAAATCGCGGCAAGGGGGAACGTATCCGACTTCGACTATTTTCGTAATCACTCGGGTATGTTCGGCTTTTCGTAGTTGCATATTACAATCAGTGATTTTCAATCAGTTTTGTTTTCTAAAAATTGAAATTAATATTAACCATTCTATAACACTATTTTGATTATTTGATACATTCTTGTATGTGCATAATAATAACAAGAATATATTAAATAACCAAAATAGTGTTATAGAATGGATAATATTAGTTTCAACTTAAAAAAAAACAAATTGAGGATCACTGATTACACTAGTTTACAAAATAAAAAAAAATGTACATTCAATTCCACAATTTTTTTCTTATGTTCAAAGGTCGAAATTATTTCTAATCAAAATTAATTAAAGAAATGTTTCCTATGTAAATACAAGAAAAATACAACAACCGAGTAAAATTGGAATTTTTGTACCTTTACTCAGTTGTTCCTAACTGCAGTATTTACCCATAGATTTTCTTCAACAAAAGCTTGTTTTCTTCGTAAAAGTGCGATCTATACGTAGACAATAAGAAATTGGACATAATTCGACCATTTCTATTTTTCCATGGCGATGGAAGAAATATTCGTGTTCTATTTTAGCCGAAAAAATCAAAGTTTCTCATATATATTGGCTCGTAACACTTAAACTGTTGAACCGATTGAAAAATAATGTGAAAAGCAATTGTTAGAAATTCGATTACCTTTAAAATGACGCCTCGCACCACTCAATCGGATGTTTCTAATTCGAGATATGGCTTAAAATGTGAACGTATGTCAGAAAGAAATCGAAAAAAAATTCAAAATTTTATATAAAAGAAACCTATACATACAAAAATTTTTTCTTGCGATTTTCGAGCTTAGTAGGCCAAAATACATAAGAAAAAAATTGTGGCATTGAATGTACATTTTTTTTTTATTTTGTAAACTTGTGTAATAGAACGTCCGTATATTAAGAGATTCGGATATTGGGGGTACGGATACGGGAGTCTCTACTGTAGTTTTAAAGAGAATTTCGAAAATATGGCTTGCATATATGTATATGATTGAATAAATTGTTTAACTTAAACCGTTCCTCTGTTCTTAACTAAATCAATGTACAAGAAGAGATTCAAAATAATTAAGAATACATATAAGTACATGTAATCCCTATAAAAAACTTCAAAAAAGTAAAAAAATTACGCCAAGTACATGAAAAAGTGGAGGACTTAAAGAGTAATCATGGAAAAATAGAAAATCCCCCGAAAAAAATTTAAGAAAGTAGAAAAAGAAGTGAAATCGAAATGAGCTGCCAGTACATAAAGGTGCTTTCCAGCAAAGTGCAAAGGCGACACCGTATAACACAATGAAAAATTCGGTGCTTTCCAACTATGCGCAGCTAAAATGCTGTGTTCAACAGTGCAGACGTTCGGACCCTAATGACAACTCATGTAAACTGACTGCTCCGCACTTTGGCGGTGAAATGAAGAAGCTAAATAGTGTATCTACCACAAACTGAGACTGTTTAGACATTTGCCTAGATGTCCGTGACCTGGAAGTCAAATGTTTGGCGTAGCCAGACAAGGTCAAGGTTTTGATGAGTAAGAATTATTTTAAAATGTAAAATAATGAAAATGTACTCATATTATCAAAGCTTTAAATAGACAAATTATGTGAAAGTCTGCGAGAGAGAAAGTCTGGGTATTGATGATCTGAGAATGCTTTGCCTGGCCACGCCAAGCATTTGACTTCCAGGCCACGGACATCTAGGCGAATTTTACATTGTGTTATACAGTGTCGCCTCTGCACTTGGCTGGAAAGCACCTTCATGTACTGGCAGCTCATTTCGAT
>NW_026533734.1:0-9842 GCF_026225885.1 Hylaeus anthracinus | reverse complement strand
CGTTTTCGTGGTGATCACTTTGCAAAAAATGATTTTTCTTTTTGTTTTTAATTATTGTTATTGCAAAATTTCTATTTTTCTCATATTGTTTATAACTATTGTTATTGGAAAATTCCTAATTCTTTCTTATTGTTTATTACCCGGGGTGGGGTCTTCCACATGCTGTATCAGGTTATCTTGGTGGTCTGGCTTACAAACAGACAAACAAACAAAGAACTTATAAACAATATGTAAACTATAAATATTTAAACATGAAATCTAGCGATTCAGGTTCAGGGATGCTTTCCCCGTAATTTCATTTGGTACATATTTTATGTTGTAATTACTTAATAATATTACCGTGCTTGTAATGAATCGCTGGTGAATTGAATGTGGGCGTTCTCAATATCTCGATGATTAAGAGTAAAGTGTACTTCAGTTGTTTCCAAGTGTTTCGTTCGCTGGGAGATGATTTGGAGTGTTTGTCTGTATTAACAAGTGCCGCCTTAGTCTTTCCATTTCCGCTAATGCTTTTTCGTCGTGCGGTTTATTCAGTACTTTATTTATTGCTAAGTCAGATAAAGCTAGATCATGTAAATTTTTAACACGATTAAGAGCAACGTACATTTGACCTTTAGCAAAATTCTTTTTGCCCAGATCGATTACAGCTTTATCTAATGTTGTCCCTTATAATTTGTGAACCGTTACTGCCCAGCTTAGTATAAGTGGTAACATCCTGCGTTCGACGTCTCCGTAACCTCTTGTTGCTGGAAACGTTGCGGTCACTGGGGAGATTGGAATGTATCCGTCGATATCTTTGAACCTGTTACCAATGAATTTGTCGTCAAATTCTATAAGTACAGAGTCCGGCAATTCTTCCTGTTCCAGCTGATCTCGCCGAAGTGCCGGCCATATAAATTTCTTTATTAGTCCCATTGCGCCATTTATCAAACCATCAGAAACGGATATATTTCGTCATAGCATGATTCGCGATCCCTCGGCTAACAATATTGTATGTAAAAGTCCGCCCCAGTTATTTACATTTGCGGTATGACACCTTGTGGTGGTCTTTTTCCATAAGTAGCTGCCTCGCGAGATTTGTCTATTGAATCGATGACATACATTCGACGTGATGTTATATTCATCCACTAATTTTATGGTTGGGAATATTCTTACAGCTGCTCCATCCTCAAATTTTCCGGTTAAGGGAACTCTTCTTCGTTCGCATAACATCTCTACTTGAGACATTGTCACTAATTTTTAAAATAGCGTCCCATATCTTTAAAAGAGCGGGATTATAATTATTCACCATTATTTCGTTCGAAATTCGTTTCAGTACGCAGAAACGTCCGTTGTTGGCAAGTGTGTCGTCAGGATCTAGGCACATTGTTCGTTCGCTTATCGACCGGGAAAACCAAATCGACACGAACGATTATTTCGATCTTTGTAACAAGTATTAGTGTGTTTATGAATTTGGACTTTCTCAACTATGTTACTTACATTTTGTTCCGCGGTTTCTATTGAGCACGATACAACATTTTCGATAACATTGATCCCTTCGCTGGTTAGGAAATCCGGTATGTTTGCACACCAAATAAGCAAGTGCAAATGCGGGCTCCCTCTGTTTTGAAATTCGATTTTATACCAATAATCGAAAACAACGCCGCCTAGACATTGGGTTCCCTTTATATACTGCATTAACGCGTTAACGCGTACCGTATATTGTCTTGCTACAACTACTGAGTATCTTTGAACTAATTTCAATCGATCTGTGAATGTGAGGTTTCCAGCCTCCTCGGAGGAACGGCCTTCCGATATTAGGAACGCTTTCAACATATCTGGCCAATTCAGATCGTTGCAGGAAAATGTAGCATACCATGTCGGTGGTCCAAGACCGCACCATGGCGATTAGCTCGGAACAGCATCGTCTCCAATATGATGCCGAACCTCGTATGTTTCTCATGATTAGGTGAATATTATCTATTAGTCTAGTTGGAGTGTGTTCCCCTTGGCGCATTCTACATGATACCGAGACGCTAGCTTTTGTGCGATAATATTCAATAACAGATAGTGCAAAGAACAAGTAATCTGTTCGTTGAAATCGTCTGTCGTTGCTCAGAATGCGTGCTTGAAAGTAATCCAGTGGTGTTATTGGGATATCGCGAAAAATTTTTTGGAAAAAAAATATAACCGACTTCGAAAAACATTAAAACTTTAGTGAAAAGTATGAAATAATTTCTAGTTCGTTTATATTACATATTATTCAATTATATATTACCTTTCTATTTCCTTTATATTAAATTATCTTAAATAATCTTTTCGTACTCGGCGCAAAATTAAAAATTACTTACATTAAAAGTTACTAAATTTGGTTTGACTTTCTGTCGGCGGGACAAAACTTATGCCCTTAAATTATTGCTATTATCATGTCTACTTTAGACATCATATACATTAACACTTTTCTCTATCGGCGTCTCCACCAAAAACTATACCAAATCTACACAGACAGTACTTTTACGTAGACATTTATTGTCTGGCTGAGCGTTCCATAGGACAGTACCTGTGGAACGCTCGTATGGTAAATTGCGTTTGGTAAATTCCTTGTCAAGCTACACCAGGGCATAGCAATTTTACACCAACAATGGTTTTAAACAATGAAAGTGTCCATAAATTTTTGGAAATGGGGACACCACAAATTCATCTATCATGAAATGCGGAAGGCTCCATCGCAATCAGTTAATTCCTTGCAACGTTTCATCAAAGAATACGAATTTTGCAATAACAATTATTATAAACATTAAGAAATTCATAACTTTTCTAAATGGGAACATTATTAAATCATCTGACATTATATGTGGAAGGTTTAATCACGTTCGGTAATTTCCTTACCGAGTTACATCAAAGAATAGGATCTTTGCAATAACAATAGTAATAATAAAAAAAAACTGATTACAATTGAGAAACAATTTACTTTCTTTCGAAATCGGTTACAAAATTCAGAAACGTTGGTTGCAAATGGGATCATCGAAAAAAACTGTTTGGTAGCAAAATATAAGAGAGTTTCATTGATGTTAGGCCAAACATACGTGAAATAGTACTTTTTTGCGATAAAAGTGATTTAAAGGGGTAAAAAATAAACCAAGGTCAAATATTTTTTATGCCACCAAGTGGAAATGGCATTGTACCAGATGCAAGAAGTTTCAATCCGATTGGTCTATCGGTGTCGAAGTAAGAAGCAGTACAAAATTTTTCGGTTTTTTTGCAAAAAAAAAACGGGTAAAAAATGAGAAATCTCAAAATGTCTTGATAATGAGACCACCCCGGACACATGCTCTACAAGATGCAACAGGTTTCATACCGATTGGTCAAGCCATCTCGGCGTAATCGAGTAACATACAAAAAAAAATACATGTCGAATTGAGTAACCTCCTCCTTTTCGAAGTCGGTTAAAAAACACCAAGAATCGAATGCCATCACGTTCACGTTGATACGATGAAGAATAAAAATATCCTTATTAAGTGGTGTTTGATATCATTTTTGCGACAATCTGATGAAAAATATAAACATTTTACTTACAGCAATACATCATTTTACGATTGACTTCCCGTATCTTTTGTTCTCCGCTGAGCGCCTATCTGGGTTCGCTCAAGGGTCTGGAGTCGAACGGGCGATCGACTCGTCAATTTTTCATAAAATCGAATTCTTTTATTTTTTTATCGTAACAACGCGAACGTGATGCCATTGGATACTTGGTGTTCTCTCGATTAAAATGATATCACGCGTAGTGTAAATCGGACTATTTTTAACGAAGGTACTTTTCAATTATGCAATCAGATTTTTCATGTAACTTCGTTAATTATTGTTCAAATTATGTCATATGTGGTTTAATTTTCATTGCAAAAACATCAGGAATCGATTGAAATTGCTTGTGCAAAGCTCTGATAAAAATTGCGGAGGTTGGTATATTCATTTCTTAATGGCAAAACTGGCCGTGTCCTTACGATCTGTCGTATCCCTTTGTCGACCGCCTGCGGCGGCGAGAGCGATGATAATGCCTTTTTAGGATTCTGTGCTCGTTTGGTGAATAAGCAGTTCGCGGTAGCAGTTCGCTGGGTCCTTCAGACTCTCCTGTTCGAGGAGTTGACACTTTCACGTGGAGATTAAGCGTGTTCGCCGCCCGAACTTACACAAATGGAAAGTCGACTTAAGGCTCATTGTGACGGCAAAAGAATCGAATCCATGGAATCTTCCTCACAGATAGAGGTGATCTTGAAAGAGAATCAGGGTAAAGGTTGTAGAAGTCAAAAGGACCTATGAGATGATTTGAGTTTTATCTCTGGGTCAATTTTAGGGATCATTTTAAGACCAACTTGATTTTGTCGCATAGAGATCTTATTGATGATGTCGGATTCTTTCCGCAATCGGACCTAGACGATCGAAAAAGCGACTTGAATGAGTCTGTCTAAAATATGTCTGTTACTTTTTGAAAGCTCTGTATATATGCAAAGAATAGCCTTAGGTATCTTGGCGTGAACGGAAAGAAAAATAAATTAAACTCTGTACTTACGATGTTCACATATACAATATTTGTATACCCAGAGAAACAGGGGAATGAAGGGTAATTTATTCTATTGCATACTTACAGTTTTCAAAATCAGTTTAATTATGGTTTTGAAAACGATCGCTAGGAATAACAATTTTCTTTACGAAATGTCTACGTACTGTAAAACAATGTTCATAAAACTAAAAATGTTACGGATTACAATTGAAACATTTTGAAAATTATTTCTTTTTAGTCACGTATGCCATTAGCATTAGACGATCCTCGATGGTCTTTTTTGCCATCAAAAGATGCCAGCGAGAGGGAAGAATACTCGTCGTGCGAAAGTTCAGATTCTGAAACCGAAGAAGCAACAGCAGACCTTTCATCTATAGTGGAACCTCCAGCAGGAAAGTGGTATCATGTTTCGGACTCTAGGTACGTATTTTTTCTTGCTTTTATTAATAGACGACAGTACTCTTATCATTAAGAGCAAAATTAGGTTCCAAGTTACATGAAATGGACGAAAATTTGTCATACATTGTGTTCTGTACAGAGAGAAATGCTTGTGTCAGGAAAGTCAGCTGTATTTTTTTTTTGTTCCCCGTCAGTTGTTCATTGAAACGATAGAACAAAATAGGGTTAAACTTTACTTTAGGGCACCAAAAATGATGAACTTTTTTTGTACCATTTACTAGTTTTTGATGCCCAGATTACGAAAATGTAAGTTAAAATGTTAGGAATCGAACAGTTAAAAAGATACGCGTGTGTAAAGTTGAGGGTTTTTGACGTATGTAGCTGTTTAATCCGACGCCATATTGCTTTTGACCGTGTGTTTTGTGGGTAATTAGGTCGGTAATGCCACTCTGTTGTAAACAGACGATCATAGATGGCGTGAATATTTGCGTATGTGCGTCTTTATTTAAGAGATAAGGTAGATAACCTTGTTACACTACTGAGTGATTCGTTGTCTTTGTCGCCTCACCTAATATTCTACCTACCATTCCATCCCTTATCTCTCATTCTTCCATGCCTAGGAGATTGTTCTTGTTTACTGAATTCACTCTAATCCTTCCGTACCTTTCTTACTTATTTTTCCTTATTGTTCATCCTTTTTACTCGCATACTTCCATACCGTTCCTTCTTGGCTTCTACCTATCGCTCCATCCCTTATTTACTTTGACTCTCTCATCCTTCCATACTTGTTAAATACATTTTTGTTTTCTTTCTAACTCTCTCATTCTTCCACTCCAAGGAGATTTTTACATTTATACCCTAGGTCTTTTACTCGTTCTTTCCCATTTCCTATCGCATTGGAAATTCTCACATTCTTCCATACTTTCATTATTCTTGCGCTTTTATAAAAAAAATTTTTGCACTTGTTTACGCGTTTGTACATTTCCTTTTCGTTACATGTATTTTATCGTGAACATGTGCGTATTTGTGTCTTTACTTAAAATGACTAAAGAACAATATCTACATCCTTTTCGCACTACTTTGTGATGTGCCATTTTTTACAGTTCTTTCGTCTTATCTTATCTGTCTCTCTCGCTCTCATCCTTCCGTTCCTCTTCCTACCATTCTTCGAACTTTGCCACTCATTCTTCCATGCTCTAACTTTGTCACTCGTCCTTCCATACTCGACTTTATTTATTCTTTTACATTTATTTCTTTTTACCGTTTAACACTCATCCTTCCATTCTTTTTTACTCTCGCATTCTTCCACGCCTGACTTTTTCTTATTTACATTTTATACATTTTTTACATTTTTATTTTTATTTTTAACACTCATCCATCCGTTCTGTAATTTATTCAGACGCATGACCTCGTACATTCACATTCGGTTCTTCTTCCATACCTACTTTTCTTTTATTTGCAACTTCTCTCGTACCTACCCTCACTCGCACACACGCACGCTTGGGAGGGGGATGCTGGGTTTCTTATTATACTTAACTTTAATATATAAGATAGATGATATATTAATACTTTTAAATTTTTGCAAGTCGAGGCTGCAATTATTAATACTCAGTCAGACTTTTTTTTCTTTTTACTCTATACTGTATATGAATATCTACGCAAAAATAGAACATATAAAAATATTACATATCTCTGTTTATCACGCTTTTCCTTGTACATTTATCACATATTAATTTCTCTTTCTTTTTTTTCCTTTTAGGAACATTAACTTTGGTATCTCTTTGCTTTTTGTACTTGTCTCATATACCTTACGCTACTCCGTAACTCTGTATTCGCATTAATTAACGACAATAAAAAACTATATATCAAAAATATAAATACTTTTTCTTATATTTTACACGTATATATGTTTCCTATTTCTAACTACTTGCACCTCTGTTTCGTCATTACCGTTTTTTATTATTTTCCCGGCCTGTCCCTATCGAGAGCAACGCGGTAGTTTTTTAAACTATATTTTATCTATCACAGTTTAACTTTTACCTATCGTCCTTGTCTCTTTACGGTGCTTGTCCATTTTTCAGTCTCGTAACGTAACGTTTTATATTCTTTTTTTTATCTCTTTTAGGAACTGATCGATTGTCTTAAGTACTTTAACTTTGTTCAGTCTTATAAGTGCTAACGCGGATTTACCGACTTTATCTATCTCTGGTCCTAATCTCTTCCATACTTTGATTCTTTCGAAGTTATAGAATCCACAATCGAACAACACGTGATCGATGTCTTCCTCGTCTTGTCCACAATCGCACGTTGGTTCTTCTATTATATTTTTCCTAGCCAGTGAAGCTTTCAGATTGTAGTGATTACATCTCAGTCTCGATATGGTCCTTACCGTGTCTCTGTTTAGTTTCTCTCTAAACTTCTGAAACCAAGGCTTGTATCTTGATCTTTTATGATCCGGACCTATCGCGTTCATCAACAACGTTCCTTTTTCTTTACCTATGTCTAACATTCTCTCTTTGAACTTGTCCCAGAATTCCTGTCTCAGATCCGTCAGTATTTTCTTGGCCGGAACTTTGAAACGTATATCTGGTACTTTGACAGTTTGATTCTTCGCTTCGTTGTCCACTCATTCGTTCCCTTCTATTCCAACGTGTTCCGGGATCCATCCTATCACAATTTTTCCAGGTCTTATTTCTCTTCCGAGTTTCCAGGTCTCTACTATCCATGGGTTCTCTCTCGATTCTTTGTATTTTGTCTCCACGTTCTTCAGGGCTTCTATGGCCGACATCGAATCTGTCAGGATTATACAGTTCTTCCATCTTCTGTCTTCTAGGTATTTCCTTAAGGCTATGTTGATTCCTATTAGTTCCGTCGAGAATATCGTAAACTTGTTAGATACTGCTAAACCTTCCATTTCGATTGTGTTGTTCTTGTACGTTACAATCCCTATACCGTTGGCTGGTCTTCCAGGGATCTTACTAACGTCTGTAAATAAAACTATTGTATCATTCTGCACTTCGTGTATAAATTTAAAGAAATCTATCGTTCTGTTTGTCGGTATCTGTTTGTTTTCCAGTAATCTACCTGTTTCTGTATCGTACAATATTCCGCTTTCTCTCGGTTGCTGTTGCTCGATGTTAAAAAACCATCTTCAGTGTTCTATTCTCTCCTTCGTTAAATCTCTTTTGTATATCAAGTCCTTGTATTTGCACGTTTTTTTTAATGCTTCCTCAGATATGTTGTTCGTTATGTTAACGTTTTCTTTTCTAAAACCATTCTGTGAAAATCCATTTGTCATCTGTATTTCCTCGAATATTTTCAACGTGGGGTTTTGCGACATGCCTTTTTTCATTTGAGACATCCAATATTTACACGTTTTTACTCTATCCTTATACCCTATCCATCCAGCTTCGGAATACATAACATTCAATGGCGTCGAAATCCTGTATCCCATCGCCGTTCTTATTGCCTTGGACTCGAGTCTTCTAAGTTCTTCTTGGAGCCCTTGTTGTTTCTTTGCGTTCATATACACGGCTGCTCCGTATTCCATCACCGATGTTACTAATGCTTTTGCCATCGTGAGCGGCTTGATTCTGTTTGATTCCCTTTTCACCGTGACACAAGTAGTTTATAATGACCAGCCTTTTCCTTACTTTACCCATTATTTCTTGATAATGCTCGTTGAATGTCAATTTGTTGTCTATTGCTATACCTAACAATTTTGCTGATTTTACTATTTCCATTGGCACTAATTCGTCTTTCAATTTTACCATGATATTGTTTCGTTCAGGTTGTCGTCCAAAAAATATCGTCTTTATTTTTTCAGTCGAGAGATCGAGTTTTCTTTCACTTAGGAAATCTCCCAGCTGCGAGATACCCTCTTCGATCCTGATAGCTGTTTGTTCGACGTTCTTTCCTGGACTGTTCTTTCACCAGGACTTCCTGTTCTTGTTGTGATTTTGTTCGATCTTTTTTCGGTTATTTCTAAGTCGATTCGTCTCGTTATCCAACTGTTTGATCCTGATTTAGGCTGTTTTTTTCCCTGTGATGTAGTTAATGGATTTCGTTATTGTATATCTCCACAAGTCGTATTTCTCGTCGATTTCTTTGATTAATTTTAATTCGTCTAAAAACTTACTTTTTACGCTCTCTAATCGGTCCCTAAATTCCTTCCAATTTACCTCGTTTTTGTCTCTGTTCAGTCTGTTGCTAATCCTTGTTCTTGCACCGTCCCTATTCAGTCCAATATCGTCGTTTGTGTAGATTTGAAAATTTAAAATTTGATGGTCAGACCCTAAACACATATTGGATTCAGTATATTTTATGCAACTGGTTAAATGTGGACGCGATATTATCCTATCAAATCTATATTTGACGCTGTCGTACCTGTACTCTGTCTCGTTATTGTATCCGTGTTATGTACTATGAGATTCCAGTTTTCTAATTCCTTCTCTAAGGCTTTTCCCGATTGATGTGAATAACTACAACTCCAGTTGTTATGTTTAGCGTAAAGTCGCCTATTATTATGGTTTCGTCCGTCATGTTGATGTCGTTGAAAAAATTTGTCCAGTCCCTTTTGCTAAAGTATCTGTTTGGATTTCTATAAAACAAGATTATTGGAAATAACGTTATATTGTTTGAGTCAAGTATTTTGAAATGTATATATTCCATTTCGTTTGGAATAAATTTGTCTTGTATGAAGTTAATGTTTAATGAATCTCTGTATATTATAACCATTCCTGTCCCTGGTGTTCCGTGATATTTTTTCCTTTCCGTAATTGGTATGTCGTTATGCCTGGTTATATATCCTTTTATATTTTTTATCGGAAATTCGTTGAGCCACGTTTCTATATACAGGTTGTCCCAAAAGTCGAGGAGGAGCCGGAAATGGGGGGTAGCTGAGACG
>NW_026533733.1:0-1160 GCF_026225885.1 Hylaeus anthracinus | reverse complement strand
CAACTAATTTTTAATCTATGGGCGGAACTCCTGACGACTAGTATTAGGTATAGGAATTAATTATGAGCTTTTATCATTTATCATTTATGACTCTGGTTTAATTGGAAAAATTCATACCCCATTTTATTACGTTATAGTACCGTCGTCACAGTAATAAAATACACATATTGCTTCAACATTTTATTTTTAAAACTTCTTTATAAATAAATGGTGAGTTTACTTTGGAAAGGCATAGAATTAATTTCTACACCTAATAAAATCAATCTTAAGCCTATGTATGCTCACAATTAGTAAGGTATTCTATAAAGACTTTAAAATGAGTACCACGAGGCACCAAACATTCACATAACTTTCTTCTTCGTTATCAAAATTATAGTTTTTAATTTTTGATCAAATGTACTATAAATATTTCGATTGGATTCTCGAACAGTTGGATCGTGAATCGCGAGCACGTTGTGTGCGTAATTTAATAGTTGTTGGCCGACTCGATTATTGGTTACAATGATGGAGCAGTTGCTATTGCTACTGCGGGGTTCGTAAAAGCTCTCTGTACTTTATTCAACTCGTTACACGCGCAGGACGTGGGCAATCGAAAATTGGGGAAAGCCTGTTTTAGGCAATTTCTCATTCGTTGATCGGGAATTTGTACACTGCAAACGCTTCATCTTCAATACTACAATTGCCCGGTAATGTTTATTATATTTTATGAGCTTATCAGGTGGTTTTAATAAAAGAAAAGAAAAAATGTAGAGAAAACTTATTTCTAAAACTATTTTAAATTACACATACTATACAGTCCAAATAGTAGTCGATATGGAATGCAAAATTTAGGCAAAAGAAAAAAAAATATTTTTATTTTGATCTCTTGAAGTATGAAGTTATATAATTTAATTTTCTGTATTAATTTTTTGTAACTGAAGAAAGAAATAATATTATAACGGAACAAATCATAATATTTGGCAAGATAAATTTATTTTTTGTTTTAGTACGAATTACATGTTTACATGAATAAAAGTAATGACAAATAATAACTAGGAAAATATTTATAGTCATAAAGGTATTCATTATAAATCGATACTCCCAGCAATCATATTTCATTTCTACACAAAGATCAAACAAATCGTATTAAAATACGAATCGTAATTATTATTAAAATATTA
>NW_026533732.1:0-7690 GCF_026225885.1 Hylaeus anthracinus | reverse complement strand
GGTGATTTGAAACAACTTTTTCCTTAGCGAAAATGTTGTACGAGGCTTCGTTGAGGAGATATTAACGGAAAACACTGACCAATCAGAGCGCGCGTATACCGTTGGAGCGGCCGCGGTAGCGAATGAGCGCGGCCGCCTAGCGCGTAAGCGTACGTTCCACCGGTCTACGCGCGCTCTGATTGGTCGGGGTTTTCTCTTAATATCTCCTTAACGAAGCCTCGTACAACATTTTCGCTAAGGAAAAACTTGTTTCAAATCACCTCCCGTACCACCCATTCAAGGACCTCCAACATTTTTGGGACACTCTGTATTTTACAATTGTCGTAAATGTGTAAAATCCGCAGTCTGTAATAACATTGGGTTGTCCGGAAAGTTCGTGCCTATTTTTAAGAAAAATTCAAAGACATATTTGAATTTTGATGTATATTTACTGAATTATATACGTACCATTTTGTTCCGCAACTTTTCCACCTTTTAAGGAACGTATACATGTTATTTGTTTTCAACCATTCCGTCATAATCAGACCTGTACCGCCTACTAAAAATCGCCGTGAACTTTCCAGACAGCCCAATAGTTGGCGCAGTTATTTTAATATTATATAAATATCATCCCCCACGGGGTGGCGATCGAGTTCCTCCAAGTCACACGAACGAAGGAACGCGTTTTTCTTATCGCCTGTTATAATACATCGTTCGCCGCGTTGTTCCTCGGGAACAGTTCTCCGCGCTGCACGTTCGCTCTTAAACGGACAGTCCAGCGTTTCTCAATCCGCTCTAATCGCGAAACAGTTTTAATCTTGGAATATTTTTTACGGAACGCTCGCATCCTGGCGTTGCTGTTTGACTTTTAAAACGAAAAAGAAGCAATTAACGCTGAAAGCTGATTTACTTCTCAATGGCAAGATGAAAGTACGCAGGCGGGCGCGAGCCACAGGATGTGTTGAAAATTGAAGCTTTAATAAGAAAAGTTAACGAGCGTGTACGTACATCCAGATTGAAGGAATGTATAAATTAGGAATTTTAGGAAGAAAACGCACGTTTCGAATGCGGCGCGCGTTACCGATGTAGAAAAATGAATTTTACCTCGGTCGATTTGAGGTGTTGCGCGAAACGCGGTTTGGGAAACGCTGGGATAGCGGTCGCTTAGCGCGCACGATTGACGTTGAGAATTCATAGCAATAATTGGACCGATTTGTTTCAATCGTGATTGCATATACGGAGTCGGTCTCCTTGCGGCTGCAACCGCTGTAGACGATCGCGAGAATGGATTGTTTACAAAAATTCTTGGTCTGCCTCTTTGACTACGCGTCTTCGAACCGCGAGTATTCGAAAGCGATAATAGTTCTAGGACAAACGATTGAATTGTAGAAGAATTTAATTTCGCGAGGGAAATGCGTCGACAGGAGAGTTTTTAGCGCAGAAAACGAGGGCTGGTCGGTTTGAGGCGGAGGCGTCGACGATGCAAACCGAGTGGACGAATAAAGGGAAGAGAGAGATAGAGAAAGAGGAAGGAGGACGAGGAGCCGTAGGGTGGAAGGGTTAGGTAGGGTGAAGAGAATAGACGCAGCAAGGATATCGATTATTTGCGGTTGCAGCGACTGCAAGGCTCGCTCTCCCTTCGTCGGCGAGGACGAGCACTCGGAAATCTCGACGATACACCGAACCGAGATTAATCTCATTTTTACCTTCCGGTTTTGAAATACTTCTCAATCGAGTTACGCGAACGAGGGGGCTCGATCGATGCAGGGGAAAAAGAAGGCGTAGACCTTCTTCTTGGCTGTTAGGCGTGGACGTTAATTCTCTGCCTCTATATTCAATCACTTGTAACTCGTACTCTTATGTACTTGCGTGTCGTCAAATTCGTTTATAATTTATTAGAAAAATATTAACATATTAAAATAAATGCTCGAGGCATTTTTCTATAGAATCAAATCCAGTCCATTTTTATAATGAATTTCTGCGAAACCAAAAACTCTACTTCGAAGAGAAACATCTACGAACGTTCATTACTCGATGTATCGTTATTTCAATTAATAATTAGTTGATGTAAGTGCATTTGAAATTGTACGTTTACAAAATCACTTTTAAATTACATATGTCGCCCTAGAGGCGCCGCCCGAGCGCAAAGGTTTAAGATCCAAGTTACATTTAAGCTACTTAAACTACAGTTACAGACGATCGAATGTAAATACACAGAATTCATTTCTACGCCTAATGCTTAACACTTTATTTACCGGGAGCCTATTTATAGGCATCTTAATTCCAGTATTTAGCTTTTTCAATTTATTTACTGTGTTGATGGTTGTCTATTGTTACAGTGTTCAGCCTTTGGGAACAGTACTTGGCTTTCGATATACCCAGTAACAGTATGGAGGAATTATTGTCAGCCTAGATTGGCATATGCTACTGCAGAAAATTTTTTTTAAATTAAAGACTGTTTCTAAGTAGCCCGGTAGATAAAGTGTTAAGATCTTCGTACACTTCTCGACGAGTTATATCGACGATCGAGAAGGGAAAGAGTATCGTGGTCGAGGAGTGTCGCGGTCGTAGATCGGGGATCTTTGTTGGCGTCGCAGCCATGATCGCTTACCATTTGTCTCAATTCGCGTTCCGTTCCTTAGGGGGAAGCCAATCTCGTTATTACGCAGTTACGGTAATTCCTGCATCGGTCATAACTGCCGAAGCAATACGGCTAATCGTCCCTTTGAAAACGCGTTGCGCCGGCCGCGGAACAAGAGGAGCGCATAAAATCGAACGTACAGGCCCGGCGGAACCTTGATTTATCGACGCCGAGAGAACATTCTTCTTTTCCGTGGAATCGAAGGATGCATATCTCGATGAGATTGTATCTTCGTCGATGCCCGAAGGGGATTCGTGGGTTGGGAAACATCCAGCGTCGTTTTTACGGTTAAATTGTTTGATTACCTTCGTTACTCGTTTTAATGCCATCGATGTATCACTTACTTCTGACATTTTCCGAAGGATTCTCGGCACACCTCGTGTATTCCGAGTTTCATTCAACGGGAATCATTTTCTTCCGTTCGAGGTTCAATGTTCGGTTGACGCGGGTTAGGTCACCATTCTTCCGTCGAATCTTCGTTTAGTTATCGTACGAGACTAGTATCTGCCAAGCGGTTGTTTGATTTGTTTGTTGAGTTTATAGAGCTAGCTTGGGGGAGCTACCGACTATTTGCTCCCCTTATTTGCTATCGCACTGTCTTATTCCTTATTTTTTCGCCCTTAGGCTTTTACCGCACTTTATATTTTAACTAACCCTAACCCAACCGTGAAAAACCGGGTCGGACCGGCTAGGATTCGAACCCAGGCTCTCAGCGTGGTAGTCGGCTACGCTAAGCACTCCTCTACTATCAGCACTATATTAAGCTTGCGTAACCATTTCAAAAGGCCAATACCAAATCAACGAGATATTTTTTTGCTAATTATTTGCTAATTATTTGCCAAAAAATGAATTTTTTCGCTCCAGCCGTTTTCGCGAAACAATGGCTATGCTAGCGTAGCCACTTATTGTATCTCTTTACCTAACAGGGATATCAATTCTCTCGGATTCTTTGATTGGCCCGGAGCCAAAGTTATATACATAATTACGACCGTGCCGACGTTTGATATCGTGCATTCAATTTCTGAAGGAAACAACTTTGTCGCGCGAACGTTACGCCCGTGTTTCCTGTCTGTGATTTATTTAATTCTCGGTTCACGGTCTTTGGTCCAGTTTATACCTTCGAGCACAGGTGGTCTTTGTACCCCGAACCGAACGAATAAAAACACTCGTTTCCGATGGTTTCCTTCTTTCTATCACATCGTCGAATGTTGTAGGTAACCGAAGGTCGTTACCTGCGAGCGTGAGATAATAAAAGATTGTATGAAAACAGTCGCTGAAATTGAAGTACGTAAGTAGATAATAACGGGATGACGTAACTACTGATAATCTTTTTTTTGTGACGGACTGGAGGAAATCGTGCTGTTCGCGGTGCTTTGTACGGAATTAGCGGGTTTCGAAACGGATCACGGATAAACAACCGATCGGGACGAAAAAAGGAAGGAACGGTGGTCGATAAAGACACCCGTAGAGGAGGGAAAGCTGAATGGTAGAATTCGTCGACCTTGGCGTGTATTTGCTGTCAGAAATGAGTCACACTCGACGATCTCTGCGTTTACTCTTTATACCAACAGTGTCGTACCGATGCGTTCTTTGTATGCCCCGGTTTGCCTTCGGCAAAGTGCATTATCTCTTCATCTTTGTCGTATCGTTATCTCAAAATAATTGTAATCTTTCGATGGATACCGGCACGCGCGTGTACGGTTCATTTCTTACTTCTTTTATACAGGGTGTCCAAAAAATGTTGGAAGTCCTTGAAAGGTGTGATCCGGGTGGTGATTTGAAACAACTTTTTCCTTAGCGAAAATGTTGTCCGAGGCTTCGTTGAGGAGATATTAAGCGAAAACCTCGACCAATCAGAGCGCGAGGATGCCGGTTGAGCGTGGGCTACGCGCTAGGCGGCCGCGCTCATTGGCTACCGCGAGCGCTGCATCGGCATCCTCGCTCTCTGATTGGTCAGTGTTTTCGCTTAATATCTCCTCAACGAAACCTCGGACAAGATTTTCGCTAAGGAAAAACTTGTTTCAAATCACCTCCCGAACCACCCCTTTCAAGGTGTTACAACATTTTTGGGACACCCTGTATACTATCGCGTGGAATAGTTGCGAGTCTAGTAGGTGGTATAGGTAACCCTTAATTCGAATATAATTTGTCTCTCGAATAGGAAATGGAATCGTGGCTATATAACATATCGCAGCGAACAAGGAAAACTTTAATCACGGAGAAGAATTGAAACGTCTGTTTGGAGTTCCGAGCGAACTAAAATTCACAAGGAACGAGCGGTGGACGTCGCACGACCTTGACACCGTGCAGACATCGAGTACCGTTGGTCCGTCTAATAAATTTTTTCCCAGCGTGCCACGCGAAAGGCACGCAACCGAGCTGTACATACATACAGTGACAAAGATCGTCCCGTGTGGGTGGTTGTACCTTCCGTTCGGTGCGACCACTTTTCTCTAACGGTCTGCATAGTACTTTAAATGCGAGCGGTACACCAACAAATCAACTACTGGCTCGTTGATCTTCTCTCTCGGTGATTCACTCGTTGATAAAGTCTTTGTTTCCGACGTTCGCTCTCGTTATCTCGTCTCTGCTTACCAATCAGGGGAACGCAAATGTTTTCTGGGTTTTCCTTCGATCGCGGACACTTCGGACTCGTGCGTCGAGTCACGTTACGAGGTACTCTCTTACGCGGAGGCAATATAGCGAGACGAGTTTAACGGCTACAACTTCGCTGAAAAGTTTGGGAATAAAATGAACCTCGAGTTCAAGGTCTCCGAGCGGAGTATAAATGTCAAGGTTTGACGGGTTCCGTGTACCGTGTTAGATTGCCTCGTTGAACTCATAAATCCAGCCTGGTGTTGCTGTAGTTTACGCTGCAGCCGGTGTCGTTGTTCTAGCCGTATACGCTACCGGCCATTAATTCCGACGTGCCACCGTGTTTAGTATTTTTTCGCGGAGAGACGGAAGCGAGAACTTATTTTTCGATAAACTCTTAATTATCGAAATGGTATGATTAATTTCGTAGAGTTAGAAGATTTAGTATTTGTTCGCGGAGAGACGGAAGCGAGAACCTGTTTTTCGATAAACTCTTAATTATCGAAACGGTGTAATTAACTTCGTAGAGCTAGTAGGGAAAATCTCAGGGTGGAATCGAGGAATCGTCGAACGAAGGAAATACCTCTTCGAATAGCGTATTCTATTCACCGGTTGACCTTAACGCGGTTGCTAGAACCCGGAAGCTACCTTGACGTACGCACCTGCACTTTAAGGAGCTTGTCCGTGGCCCGTGGCTAGGAAATTAATGCCACCGGACGAGGGTGCAATTATCAATGCGATCTGCGCAGTTGACGCACAGTTTCGATTCGTTCTTTCATTTATCGATTAATTTATAGGTCAGTGTACGCACGGTATACGAAAGCCAAGAAAAACGTGCTCTAGTACATTCGTTGTAATCGACGTGTTACCTTCATGGAAATATTATAGGTAGAGCAGGGGAAACGTACGCTTGCGTTACCTTATTGTTACATTCCGATTTATTTCAATGTTCGCTTTCTACTACAATTCGGCGTTCTACTACTACTTAGAAACTAGATTACAGCTTCGTTCCTACTTCTGTTAGATTGAATTGCGAAGAAGCTCGAGAGAGGAGTTTTGGTGTGCCTTTTAAAGGTTTCTGTTTAAGGATTCGGAAGGTGGTGGAAATAAGGGGAAGGACCAATGAGAATCGTTGGATGTCAAGAGGGGAGTCTGGTCCAGCTAATGTATTTTTCTAATGCATATCATTTCCAGATATAATTAATTTTTGTTATTGAAACTTTGTTTACATACAAAGGGACGTTCAAAGAAGAAAATTCGACAGTGTAGATTTAATTTGAATGTATACATATATACATATATAGGAGTCGCAAGGAAAGGATTCGGTCAAAACGGTGGGACGCATAGCTCATCGAATTTTTATCCGATTCACTCGAGTCAACGCTTAAATTCAAAGTAATTAAGTTTATATGTTAATGAACCTCGACTCTTAATGAATTATTATTATAGCATAAAGTTATTGCAAAATAACGGCCGACATGCATCGTTTATTTTCATGCTTTTTGCCGCCTGTTTTGCAATTAACAATTTTTTTTTTTTTGCAAATTGAGGTTCATGCGCATTTTACGTACCTACTGAAGAAAAAAAATTTTCTGATTTTATCTATCAGATGCTTTCCCAGGGCTCCACGTATCCCACCGTTTTGCCCATCTCTGACGTACAATAGTCAGTAACGAGCGTAATAGTTCGTATATACAAATATTAGATTCTATAGTTTCTGATTGTCTCGAGACGAAATTTTAGTTCTGCGGAAGACTTCCGTGCGAATTAGTGCGGCAGTCATCGTGTTAACGAGCTTCTACTGTCCACGCGTGATACAACGGTCCATTTTTCTGCCAGGAAAGAATCAGCCAAGATGATCGAATTCCCTAAGCGAGAGTCTCGCGTGATCGCGATACACCTCGAGCGCAGAACGGTTTTGGCGCATATCTTTCGCGGACGATCTCATTGTTTCATGAGGTAAGGACACGGAAGCACGCGATCCCGGCTAATAATACGCGCCGTCGGCCTAAACTCGGCTAAAGGGTGTCAGACTCGGGGCGACCAGGCAACTGGCCAGCCCTCTCTCTATTTTCTTCTCCCCCCCCTCGCCTGTCGTCTCGTAGGCCCCGGTGCATCTCCTCCTGTCGCACGACACGCCCCGATACAAAATATTTCATCAGACCAAAAAAATCTACCGCTAAACGTCGATCACCGTCTCCCAAAACAATCGTCACTCGTCGACTCCTGCTCGATCGTTCAGAGATATCGCTCCCTTCTACGAGTCGACGTTTCGGTGGTTCGAGATAGCCTGGAATCGCGACGATAGAAGGATCCTACCTTTTGGGAGATCCAGGACCTGGAACACGTTGGGAAGACACCTACCGACCGATTTTTTTGGTAGGATCCAGGTGAGGAACGTGGAGACCGATTCGTACACTTACAAATATACAGGGTGTCCCAAAAATGTTGGAGGTCCTTGAATGGGGTGGTTCG
>NW_026533731.1:0-1438 GCF_026225885.1 Hylaeus anthracinus | reverse complement strand
AGATTTAATAAAGCAATACGCCGCTGGCACTTTGAAATAAAATTTAAGAAAGCAATACGGCGCTAGTACTTTGAAATAAAATTTAAGAAAGCAATACGCCGCTGGCACTGTGAAATGAAATTCAAAAAAACAATACGCCGCTGGCACTTTGAAATAATATTTAAGAAAGCAATACGGCGCAAGTACTTTCAAATAAAATTTAAGATATCATTACGCCGCTGGCACTGTGTAATGAAATTTAAGAAAGCAATACGACGCTGACACTGTGTAATGAAATTTAGGAAAACAATACGGCGCTGGCACTTTGAAATAAAATTAAAAAAAGCAATCATGCGTTGGCATTGTGAAATGAAATTCAGAAAAACAATACACCCCTGGCACAGTAAAATTAAATTTAAGAAAGCAATACGTTGCTAACACTGTGAAATTAAATTTAAAAAAGCATTACGCCGCTGGCACTTTGAAATAAAATTTAAAAAATTATTATGCCGCTGACATTTTGAAAAAAAATCAAAAAAAGCATTACAACGCTGGCACTGTGTAATGAAATTTAAGAAAGAAATACGACGCTGGCACTGTGAAATGAAATTTAGGAAAACAATACGCCGCTGGCACTTTGAAATAAAATTTAAGAAAGCATTACGGCGCTAGTACTTCAAAATAAAATTTAAGAAAGCAATACGCCGCTGGCACTGTGAAATGAAATTCAAGAGAACCATACGCCGCTGGCACTTTGGAATAAAATTTAAGAAATATTACGTTCCTGACATTGTAAAAAAAAAGTGAAGGAATTATTACGCCGCTGGCACTGTGAAATAAAATTTAAGAAAGCAATGCGGCGCTAGTACTTCGAAATGAAATTTAAGAAATCGTTACGCCGCTGGCCCTGTGTAATAAAATTTAAGAAATCAATACGCCGCTGGCTCTTTAAAATAAATTTTGAAAAAGCATTACGTCGCTGGCACTGTGATATGAAATTTAAGAAAGCAATACGCGGCTGGCACTGTGAAATGAAATTCAAAAAAGCAATACGCCGCTGGCACTGTGTAATGAAATTCAAGAAAACAATACGTCGCTGGCACTTTGAAATAAAATTTAAGAAAGCAATACAGCGCTAGTACTTTGAAATAAAAATAAAGAAATGATTACGCCGCTGGCACTTTGAAATAAAATTTAAAAAATCATTACGCCGCTGACATTTTGAAATAAAATTGAGGAAAGTAATACGCCCCTGGTACTGTTAAATAAAATTTAAAAAAGCATTGCGCCGCTGTCACTGTAAAATGAAATATAAAAAATTATTACGCCGCTGGCACTGTGAAATGAAATTTTAGAAAGCAATACGCCGCTGGCACTTTAAAATGAAATTTAAAAATGCATTACGTCGCTGGCACTGTGAAATAAAATTTAAGAAAGAATTACGCCTCTGGCACTTTAA
>NW_026533730.1:0-3025 GCF_026225885.1 Hylaeus anthracinus | reverse complement strand
GGGGGGAAGTCCAAGGGTTCTCGCCTCCGGTGGTGGTCCTGTCGCAGACGAAAACGTGCTGCGGAGCACGCTTACGGACACGCACACTCGGTCCCTTCTCACACACACGCACGCAAAAGGGAAACCCCAACACGTGGGCTCTACCTGTAAGTTAGCGGCCTCGGGGTGCAAAATCCTTCTCGCAAAGTTCTCGGCGGGGGAGACGTCCTCGGCGTGGTATGGAGTGACACAACACACTCGCGAAGGAGAACTACTGGTTTAAAGGCGAAAAAGGAGTACTCGCTCGCTCGTATGCGTCGTCTCTCGTGGCCCAACCGTTAATTAGTTCGCTTCCAAAATCGCACTCTTCTTGTCGCCGGCTCGCGGTTCTCCCCACCCAGGAGCTTTAAGGGGCTTCTTACGGTATGCCACCACCATAGCATCTCCAAGCGTCGATGGCTCTCCAGCGGCGTCTTGTCTCCCGTGGTTGCAGCTCCGGGGACGATGGTAGGGCTGACCATCTTCAGAGGGTGACAAGTCCTCTTTGTTGGTGGCCACACCGGGGTTCTTGGGTGGAGGACATCGCGACCGGCGACTTGCCGCGCTCGCTCGAAGACGTGGTGCGGATCGCGAGCACGGGGGAGTGCTGACAAAAACGGGGTCGCGATACGCATTTCTCCATACTACTCTCGCGGACCACCTCCGCGACGAGTTCGGCGAGGAGGAAGCGAGGACCCTCCGGGGTCAGGGTGCCTTCGTGACGGGCAGAAAAGTTCTGCCCAGTCAGAATATAAATTAATAAAACAATGTACTTACCTGTTGACTTAATGCCTTCAAAAGATGAAGCAGCTAAAATATTATATAATTATAGTTACATCGTAATCAGGGTTTGAATAATAATCACTTACAACTTTTTATTAATTAAATAATTAATTTAAACAAATTTAATTCAATCAACTTAATTAATAAATATTTTAAATAAATGTAATTCAAAATTATTTAATTAAAATTGAATTAAGTAGAGTTAATCGAAGGTCGTTTAATTGACGATTGATTTAAGAGGAGTTAATTCAAAGCCACTTAATTGACGATTTGTTTATATCTTCAATGTTAAAAGACATTTGTATAAAATTTAATTAAATATATAAGTAATAGAACTGTCGGAAAGACCGAATATTCAAGCGGCTTTCAAGCCGAGTCAAACCGGGACCGGCTTCCGATCCGAGTCGAGTACTTGAAAAAACCGAGTAGCTTGAAAGATTCAAGGTACCCGAAAGAAACCAAGTAACTTAAATTTTTCAAGCTACCCGAAAGAAACCAAGTAACTTGAATTTTTCAAGTTACCCGAATAGAACTGAGCGGTCTGAAAAAACCAAGCGGCCCGAAAGAACCGGGCAACTCAAATGGTTTCAAGCTTTTTCGAGTACACATGTTAGTCCGCCGCCGGGCAACAATGCTATCATAAAAAGGACGTAGCAAACTAGACCCAGAGAAGGTCGACCATCATTTTCCGTATTTCTTATTAGATCTTAACGGATGTATTACCAATCGATTCCTTATGTTATCCCGATGAAAATGGTACCAGACACGATACAATTCGGATTATTTAGAAGGAAATTATACGGAAAAAATTATTTGCACGCTTTTTATCTATTTTCGTTAATAATAGTTCGATTTACATAGTGTTTAGTAGCGTTTTCATCAGGAAAACGTAAGGAATCCATCGGCGTCACTCCCGTAATAATACGATGCATATGAAATGAAATCGGGTGATTATTGAAAGCCATAAACCAAGGGTTGAACCATCCAAAGCGCACGTGTGCCGACTTTAACCCACGACGGACCTCAAAGGGTCCGAGCATTAAAGTGTAAAATGTTTGTCATGATATGTTCACTTTTTGTTGTGTTTTATAAAAGCTAAAGAAATAAATTGCACTACTGAATTCCTGATGTTATACTGATGAAAATAGTACCAAACACGATATAATACCGATTAATTTTAATTATTCGTGTAATGTAAATTCTACAGACAACGCTGTTACACATCAGAAAAATCTTTTTCCAATTCTACGTTTGTCTTGTTAATAATTAAAATTAATCGATATTATATCGTGTCTGGTACCATTTTCATCGGGATAACATAAGGAATCGATTGGTAATATCCGTTAAGATCCGATCAGAAATACGGAAAATGATGGTCGACCTTCTTTGGATCTAGTTTGCTACGTCCTTTTTATGATACTGTTACGAGCCAGGGCGATAGCGACGCGCGTGTGAGCCCAGCGAGTGGGATAGATTTGAGAATTGAACCAATACGATTATTTATTGTGTATCAATGGTGCCGAAGATTTGAGGATAGATTAGACAATGCAGACGACTCTGACGCGAAGTCAGATAGCTGCAGGAATCGGTATCTCCCAGTAAAGGGTAACCGTAGGGTACGGTTCGAACTGTGAGGTTGTTGGAAAAAGTGCAGACGACTCTGACGCGAAGTCAGATAGCTGCTAGGAATCGGTATCTCTCAGTAAAGGGTAACCGCAGGATAGGTTAAGTTTAGGAGTTCGGGTTGAGTACACAATGACTAAATCGTATCGGTAATGAATACTACGCGTCGCGGATAAAGCCTCGCAACTTGTTAATTTAATAGGATAATAACTCGAGCGGTAAAGTTATTATGTTGTGGGATCGTTACACTGGCTAGGATTGGTGATTTCAAAGTAAAGGTTTGATGATTGATCTTACAGACTTTTACACAAAGAGTATATATTCAAAATAACTATACTAATTACAAGTCTCCAGTGTCGTGTTGTCGCGGTTAGTGTATGAAGTTAAAATTACCTAAGTGTTACGCGGTGTTGACGCACTGGCGATGCGGGGGTCGAGAGTACTTTTATGGCCGTAATAGATTCTAAAACCGTCTTCGCGGATCTATATGGTAACGATGATCGAAAGTAACTGAAGCCCGATCTCACTAGAGTACTACTCTGCAGACGATCAATGTGTCTCTAACGAGTAACTCTTTCGTACTAGCCCCCGAGCAACGAAA
>NW_026533729.1:0-1748 GCF_026225885.1 Hylaeus anthracinus | reverse complement strand
AATTTTAACTCAGAGCGCCATCAGCGTATTGCTTTTTTAAATTTAAACTCAAAGTGCCAGTGGCGTATTGTTTTCTTAAATTTCCTTTTAAATTGGCTTCGCGTATTGCTTTCTTAAATTATATTTCAAAGTGACAGCGGCGTATTGGTTTCTTAAATTGTATTCCAAAGTGCCAGCGGCGTAGTGCATTCTTAAATTTTACCTCATAGCGCTAGCGGCGTAGTGCATTCTTAAATTTTACCTTATAGCGCCAGCGGCGTATTGCTTTCTTAAATTTAAATTCAAAGTGCCAGCGGTTTATTATTTTCTTAAATTTCCTTTCAAATTGGCTTCGCGTATTGCTTTCTTAAATTATATTTTAAAGTGACAGCGGCGTAGTGCATTCTTAAATTTCACCTCATAGCGCAAGCGGCGTATTGCTTTTTTAAATTTAAATTCAAAGTGCCAGTGGCGTATTGTTTTCTTAAATTTCCTTTTAAATTGGCTTCGCGTATTGCTTTCTTAAATTATATTTTAAAGTGACAGCGGCGTATTGGTTTCTTAAATTTTATTTCGAAGTGCCAGCGGCGTAGTGCATTCTTAAATTTTACCTCATAGCGCTAGCGGCGTAGTGTATTCTTAAATTGTACCTCACAGCGCCAGCGGCGTATTGCTTTTTTAAATTTAAATTCAAAGTGCCAGTGGCGTATTGTTTTCGTGAATTTCTTTCTAAATTGGCTTCGCGTATTGCTTTCTTAAATTATATTTCATAGTGACAGCGGCGTATTGGTTTCTTAAATTTTATTTCAAACTGCCAGCGGCGTAGTGCATTCTTAAATTTTAACTCAGAGCGCCAGCAGCGTATTGCTTTCTTAAATTTAAATTCAAAGTGATAGCGGCGTATTGTTTTCTTAAATTTCCTTTCAAATAGGCTTCGCGTATTGCTTTCTTAAATTATATTTTAAAGTGACAGCGGCGTAGTGCATTTTTAAATTTCACCTCATAGCGCCAGCGGCGTATTGCTTTTTTAAGTTTAAATTCAAAGTGCCAGTGGCGTATTGTTTTCTTAAATTTCCTTTTAAATTGGCTTCGCGTATTGCTTTCTTAAAGTTTATTTCAAAGTGACAGCGGCGTATCGTGTTCCTAAATTTTCTTTCAAATTGGCTTCCGCATATTGCTTTCTTAAATTTTATTTTAAAGTGCCAGCGGCGTATTGTTTTCTTAAATTTTTTTTCAAACTGGCTTCGCGTATTGCTTTCTTAAAGTTTATTTCAAAGTGACAGCGGCGTATCGTGTTCCTAAATTTTCTTTCAAATTGGCTTCCGCGTATTGCTTTCTTAAATTTTATTTCAAAGTGCCAGCGGCGTATTGCTGTCTTAAATTTTATTTCAAAGTGCCAGCGGCGTAGTGCATTCTTAAATTTTAACTCAGAGCGCCAGCAGCGTATTGCTTTCTTGAATTTAAATTCAAAGTGCCAGCGGCGTATTATTTTCTTAAATTTCCTTTCAAATTGGCTTCGCGTATTGCTTTCTTAAATTATATTTTAAAGTGACAGCGGCGTAGTGCATTCTTAAATTTCACCTCATAGCGCAAGCGGCGTATTGCTTTTTTGAATTTAAATTCAAAGTGCCAGTGGCGTATTGTTTTCTTAAATTTGTTTTTAAATTGGCTTCGCGTATTGCTTTCTTAAATTATATTTCATAGTGACAGCGGCGTATTGGTTTCTTAAATTTTATTTCAAAGTGCCAGCGGCGTAGTGCATTCTTAAA
>NW_026533728.1:0-1740 GCF_026225885.1 Hylaeus anthracinus | reverse complement strand
TCCTAACATCAGTACGTTGAAGAATCAACTCGTATAAGAATAAGTATCGGCACAAAGGCGAGGTATAGCATACTTTTAACCTAATGTAATAGACATTAAAATGTGCTTGAGAAAGTTCCCGGTCGGTAACATAGAATACTCCGTCGGTAAGACTCGATAGTGTCGCACCCACTGGTAATGTAGAATATACAATACTGTGTTGATAATTTAATTATTCTAATTCATAGTATAGAAGGCCACCTGACGATTAAAATGAAATTCAATTCTATGTTTTAGCTCAATCTAAATTGGAAATATTCTCCTCAAACATTGAACTATTATATTACCTTTTTTCTCTTATAAAAAATTAAGAACATCATCACCATTATTTACTTTGTTGACGCAATGAAAATAATATTTTAAGTATGAATATATGCAAAGCAAAGGGTAAGAACTCTAGATGATCTACCTTTCACGCGGAATTCTCAAGTAATCCTTCCGTCTCTCCAGAAAAATAGTAACTAGCGTCTTGATGTGAAACTGATGATACTGGAGATACTGTTAGGTTAACGGCCTTAATATGCGAAAAATCCTAATCCTGTTCTATCATATGATAAGGATACAACAGCGTCATGAGAAAGCATATTTCTTTGTCGCTCAGGTAATTTATACGAGACCTGGTATCTTTTCTTTTTCTGGAGTAGGTCACTTAACATGCAATTCAGTCACGTGAGCCCCGTATATGGACAGGTTTGCTTTTCCGTCTATCGCGCCGGATAAACGGAAAATTAAGATGCATTACTAGTAAACAAGATGCACAAGATACCAAGTAACCGAAACGAGAATCCTACGATTATGGGATTACACGTAACGGAGCAATTACCTTTACTGTGCATCGAATCGATCACCGTGTAACTTTCTCTGAGGAACGATATGGATCTAATTTAATGAGAATGAAGGATTTCGCAAGTGAAAAACTCCTATCTTTCGTTTTTTGACTGACCCTGATTAATTGCGCTCCTTACTTTACACAAAGTGAAACGAAAGCGCTATGGAACAGGAACCGAATTCTCGGTGAGAATTAAGCGAAATGGATTTTATTGTAATAAAGTGACTCTGTTCAAGCGAAATCATTTAATGACTGAAGATAAATCCATTCTGTGGATTCAAATATCTTTCCATTCCAATTCTACGGAAATGTATATTTTTAACCCTTTGCTCTCGAGAGGTGACTCTCAGTCACCATTAAGTTTCACGCAGCAAATCTACAATACCTAATGTTCCTTTAGGTTCTTTGGAGCTTAAAGTGTCGATAAAATGATTGTCGATGAGGTAAAGGTGACCTCATTCTCAAATCTAAGTAGTTTAGAATTCATGGCAATAGAATGCTAAGAAACATCCCGAGTCGTTGGTAGATACCAGAAAAAAGGCCTAGAGTTGAAAGGGTTAATAGAAGGTTTCTACTTTATCTTGCTTAGCACGATTACTCATATTTCCATCAGATGTTCATTTTGCGTACACTACGATTACAAAGTCAACCAATTTGGCTTGTATATTCTTAATTTATTTTTAAAATTATTTATAACAAAACCGTTGTCTCAATTCAATGATGATAATTATTGCAATATGTGATCAATTTTATTGAGACATTCATTTGTCTTTACTTCCCCTTCCTTAATTTGGAAAATACAATAGTATGTATATAATAAAAGGTTTGTTCTGCTGAATTATTGATATGAAATTATAGAAACAATGATTGAA
>NW_026533727.1:0-8723 GCF_026225885.1 Hylaeus anthracinus | reverse complement strand
CAAAGTGTAACGAATATATTAAAACCAGAATTATTAGAAAATATTGCTTCTTTGCTTCAATATCCTGGAAAAAAGTCATGCTAGCCTAATCGTCTTGTCCTCGTCTCTCCTGCAATTTTTGTATCGCCCTCTCTGTCCTTGTCTCGGAGTTTCCTACTTTGTCCGCAACTGTCGCTGAAGTCAACTCGGAGGTTGGCTCTGGCTCCTGGACACCCTTAAAGAGTAATCATAGAAAAATAGAAGATCCCCCTAAAAAAATTCAAGAAAGTAGAAAAAGAAGTGAAATCGAAATGAGCTGCCAGTACATGAAGGTCCTTTCCAGTAAAGTGCAAAGGCGACACTGTATAACACAATGAAAAATTCAGAGCTTTCCAACTATGCGCAGCTAAAATGCTGTGTTCAACAGTGCAAACGTTCAGACTCTAATACGACTCATGTAAACTGACTGCTCCGCACTTTGGCGGTGAAATGAAGAAGCTAGATAGTGTATCAACCACAAACTGAGACTGTTTAGACATTTGCGTAGATGTCCGTGGCCTGGAAGTTAAATGCTTGGCGTGGCCAGGTAAGGTCAAGGTTTTGATGAATAAGAATTATTTTAAAATGTAAAATAATGAAAATGTACTCATATTGTCAAAGTTTTAAATTGACAAATTATGTGAAAGTCTGCGAGAGAGAAAGTATGGGTATTGATGATCTGAGAATGCTTTGCCTGGCCACGCCAAGCATTTAACTTCCAGGCCACGGACATCTAGGCAAATGTCTAAACAGTCTCAGTTTGTAGTTGATACACTATTTAGTTTCTGTAGCGCCCACACGAGCGAAAACTTCCTTGCGTTCCCTGCAAATGTGCCGTTAGCACCCCCCACGAACCGATAGGAAGCTCCGGTGCGCCCTATTGGTCGACCGGGGCTAGCCCAAAACCGTATAAATACGGGCCCGTTTTCCGCCAAGGGTCACTCTGGTTTCACTAGAAGCTCTGTTACCATCGCCGACGGCATAAGGCTCCTACGCGGAATAGCCAAACCTGGTCAGTCTATCGCACCGAAAACTAAGACGCCTCACGACGGCCTAGCCCTCTACACAACGAGTGGTGTAGAGGATCTCTCACGCCACAATTGGTGCCCAACTCGTCTTCACCGAAAAGACGGGATCGAGAAGCCGAAGCCCGAGGAAAAGGACTCCGGACGAGTCGCAGCAGAGGACGAGTTCACGACACGGGATGGGAATCCAGATGACCAAGGACCAGCTGCTGCGCCTGCTGAACGTGGTATCAGCAAGAAACGCGGCAGCACCCCCTCCCGCACCAGCGCCGAGCCAGCCTGCAGGAAGCTTCGTCCGATGTACCGCTCGGTACGATGGGGCCCGGAACAAACAAAAATTAGACGAGTTCTTGGCGAACATCTCGATCTATAAGGAGATCGAGAACATCTCCAACACCCATGCACTGACGGGCCTACCTTTCGTATTGGAAGGAGACACTGCTATTTCGTGGCACGGAATCAAAAACACAGTCAACACTTGGGAGAAGGCGAAGAAAGCATTTCACGCCCAATTTGCTGCAAAACGCCCAGACTATGGTACATACGGCGAATTCTTCACTACCAAGCAAGGGGCGAAACTTATTTGCAGAAATGGAGGATCCAATAAGGGAATCGAAGCAGATATGCTGTATTCCCTCCTCCGAACTACACTACGGGAAAAGCTGCCACGGGAAAACATTGAAAACTTCAACGACCTCATACAGAAGGCAAGACGAATCGAGATTCTGGAAAAGGAAATCAACGAAGCCAGAAAGTCATCGGCAAAGGACGCGCCAAGCAACAGGCCAAATTGGAAAAACCCACGTGCACGTTTTGCCGTAAGAACGGGGACACGGTCAGCGAGTGCAGAAGAAAGAAACGCCTAGCAGCCCCCGAAGAAACAAAGCCGACCGCGTTGACCTGCTACGGTTGCGGCAGGCCTGGGTACGTGCGCAGCCGCTTCTCCATGTTGTAACAGGTAGCGCCGGTTTTCTGTTACAGTGCATGGGTACAGTTTTCCAGTTTGCACTGTCTTTCTTTAGAATTTTTACAATATGTATCTTAAATATATGTCTATCCTTTTTGGTATCTTATTTTATCTATGTATCAATATGTTAATTTTAACAAACATTACATAAACTGATATAAAAATTATATATGGTACTATGCGTATACCGTATTATCATTTGACTATTACAAAAGTACTTATATGTACTTGCATACGAATATTTGTAATTTTATTATCACATTTTATATATAAATGTCTTTAAGCGTTAGAAAAGTTATTCGTTTTAACAACTATAATAGATATGAAAAAAAAAACTATATAACACTTTGTATCATAATACTTTAGATTATTTATCAGTCTTTGTTTTACTTCACTTTTAAGATCTTACTATTTATTCTTATTTAACTAATAAGCGGTTGCCTTTCCTTCTAACTGACTCTTATATTGCCAAAATATAATACTTGTTTTTCTATATCCTATCTTTGCTTACATCTAGACTTAGTTTATTTGTACTTTTGCCTGAGCTTCTGTGAGTTGCATGCTCCGCATCTAAGGTATTTAGTATTCAGTATTTTATTTTTGGGGCTCATATTGCACTACTAGGTGTATCCATAGTTTTACAATCTTTTCTTAGCCTTGGGTGAGTGAGGAATAGCTGGATGCAGGTTATTAAGACAGAAGAAGAAAATTCCACCAGATACTGCAAGAAGTAATGCACAAGAGATAGTAATGTTGCCTTGTAAAACATTAGAACCATAATAGTAGTGTTAGGAATGCGACATGACATAGTACATTCATAGTGCTATATATATAAAGTGATATTTTTTACCTGTTTACAACAGGAAGAAGAGCATATAACATCATCAATAAAAAAGTAAGTAAAATCCACAATTAAAAGTAGATAATATCATTATTTGATAAGTAGTTTTGTGCGCTTATTTTATGCGGTACATGTATTATCGTTGTAAATTCTTGTGCGTTTTCTGTTTCCACAGTATTTGCTTGATCTAAGCAACTACAGTCGTTCCCATAAGAGGGAATGAAGGAGATGAATTGTTTGTTTCACGAAGCAAATAATTTGTTGACAAACAGTTTATTTCATAAAGTAACACTATTTGCTAATACAGTATTTGGAGTATTTCTAATATTTTATCTGAGCGAAGGATATCTGGTAGTAATTATTAAAATACCACAAGACAAATCGTGCAAGTATTACAGGAAATACGATAACGTTTGACAAGTATTGGTTAAAGTAAAGAATAAAAAAACTTCAAAAAAGTAAAAAAATTACGCCAAGTACATGAAAAAGTGGAGGACTCAAGGAGTTATCATTGAAAAATAGAAGGTCCCCATTAAAAAAATTACAAGAAAGTAGAAAAAGATGTGAAATCGAAATAAGCTGCCAGATGATTTGCCTAGATTTCCGCGGCCTGGAAGTCAAATGCTTGACGTGGCCAGGCAAGACATTCTTAGATCATCAATATCCATACTTTCTCTCTCACAGACTTTCAGGTAATTTGTCAATTTAAAACTCTGACAATATTATGAGTAGACTTTCACGGTATTGGGTTTTAAAATATTTCTAAAGTCATTCATCGACGCCAATACCTTTACTCCCACAGACTTTTAGATAATTTTTCAGTTTAAAACTTTGACAATATGAGTACACTTTCATTATTTTGCGTTTTAAAATAATTCTTATTCATCGACATCTTGACCTTGCCTCGCCACGCCAAGCATTTGACTTCCAGACCACGGAAATCTACGCAAATGTCTAAACAGTCTCAGTTTGTGGTTGATACACTATTTAGCTTCTTCATTTCACCGCCAAGGTGCGGTGCAGTCAGTTTACATGAGTTGTCATTAGGGTCTGAATGTCTGCACTATTGAACACAGCATTTTAGCTGCGCATAGTTAGAAAGCACCGAATTTGATATTATGTTATACAGTGTCCCCTTGCACTTTACTGGAAAGGACCTTCATGTACTGGCTGCTCAGTTTGATTTCACATCTTTTTTTACTTTTAGAAATGTTAATGTTAATGATGAAATGAGAAAATGATTCCATTTCTATAAGCTCTACATAAAAAGTCTAAATTAAAAACACTTTGGCGGTATGGATCTAGATTAAAAACAGTTTTCTGTATGATTAAAGGTATCTCGCAATTCAGATTTTAACAACTTACATTGTAGTCAAGATCGATCAACACTTTACAACAGTGGCTGCAATTTGTTATTAAACCCTACATAAAAAGTCTAAATTGAAAACATTCTGTTGATATTAATATAAGGTAATTATAGAGAACAGGTACATCCTCACCGATTTCGATGATTTTTGAATATGTTGTAGAAATAAACATTTTGAACAACTTTTTCCTATACATATAATTATCGCTCGGCCTTAGTTTCTGAGATATTTGCAAAATACCATTGCTACCACACAATGAATATTGCGTATAACTACGCGTCCGTGACAGCGTTGAGTCGTCGATTGTTTAGGCTCGGAATACACGTCCGCGTCTATGAGTCTGTATGCGTTAGCTATCATTCGCCGGTCGGCTCGTGTTTCAATCTGTTTCGAACTCATTTATACATATGAAGTAGCGCATGATCTTTATTCGTACAGTAAAAAAATAGGTGATTTGAGGGCGAAGCCCCCAACAATGAGTACTCCAGCGCACCACGCAGATGTGTACACGGTTAGCCTGGGGGATGTTTATAGTTTAGCGGGAGGTCGAGGGAGCGCAGCCCCCCGCCTGGCAGGGGGTCTGGAGGGCATACCCCCCCAGCATGCACATAGTTTTGAATTGAAGCTGAAAACTTTTTACAAAATTTAAAAAGCATACATCTCAAATCTATATGCATGCTGGGGGGGCTGCGCCCCCCGGACTCCCTGCCTAACGGGGGACTGGGCTCCCTCGACCCTCCGCTAAACTATAAACATCCCCTAGACTAACCGTGTACACACCTGCCTGGTGCGCTGCAGTACCCGTTGTTGGGGGCTTCGCCCTCAAACCCCCGACTGGAGGCTAGTCCCTGGACCCCCATTTTTTTACTGTATGAATGAAGATCGTGCGTGGCTTTCGAAATTTAAAAACCAAGTGTAAACCTAACTTAAATCTAACTATTCTACTTCGTAATTAATGTAATGGGTAAGGTTTAAAAAAATGTCATCTCTTGTTTCAATTTTCTTTGTTAATGTTATCCGAAGTTGGGAACATTTCTGACATTATTTCAAAAAATTTCATTATACGATCATCAAAATCGTATTGTTGACGAAAAAAGTACTCCGCTAAATAGCCTACATAATGTGCTCGGTGAGTTCCATACTTCGGAATATTCGCTCGTACTTCTCGCCATACTCTTTCAATGTTTTGCGTGTGAGCATTTGTCTCCGGGTCAACGAAATTGAGTTTATGGTTAACTCTTAAGTGCTGAAATCCTTCTTTGTGGAGGCAACCGTATGCTTTCCAACAATCGCTAATAATAATTGTACCAGGTTTGATCCAATTTCGGATCACTTCAAGTAGCGTTTCGGATGACCTGTTGGGAACTGGTACAATAAATATACGTTTGCTGGAACGTTCTATTCTTCCGAATATCCACTGACCAGTTAACATCCTTCCTTTATTAAATTTTTGTTTACCAATTTTGGCTTCGTCGATCTCAACAATTTCATTTTCACCTCCGATTGGAACAGACTGTTTTTCTGCCCATAGAACACACATTTGACGACAATAACTGGTCCAATCAACTGCGGTTTTCGCCGTTATTCGCAGTTCATTTTGTTTTAGCATTAAATGATAGCCGATAAAGGCACAAATGGCTTGAATAGAAGCATGTATATTGCTAAACCATGTATTACTCAATGCACTAATTAGTGAGCTGCATTGTATTTTCACTCTTTTTTTATGGCAATTTTTCGAATAATAGACTGCATTACAATAAAATATTAGCTCTTCCCGATTAAACTTCATTGGTTTTTCACTTTTGCACTTAGTACAATACATCTTTCCATGAATCACTCTTTGTTCAATTAAAAAATAAATTAGTGTATCATATCTGCCGCATACAGTCAAATATTCACGCAAGTTCATTTTTAATCCGTTGAAAGTAATTCAGTAACGACGTCAGTATTAAACTAAATTTTTTTCTGAGCCTAAACAATCGCGTAAACGGACGCGGACGTGTATTCCGAGCCTAAACAATCGACGATTCAACGCTTACACACACGCTGCCACGGACGCGTAGCTATACGTAATATTCATTGTAGTAGTAGCAATGGTATTTTGCAAATATCTCGGAACCTAAGGCCGAGCGACGGTTATATGTATAAGAAAAAGTTGTTCAAAATGTTGATTTCTACAACATATTCAAAAATCATCGAAATCGGTGAGGATGTACCTGTTCTCTATAATTACCAAATATAATTAATAATGCAATAGTGTAAAAACTGTTGACACTTGGCAGATTATGAATGATGACATCTGTTTCGACTTTCGACGCTCGATGGCCGACGAGTCATGCCGAACCCAATGATTCCGAGAGTCGACGAACGACGCTCGGCTTTTGCTTAGCTCTTATTGGCTAAGGGTTGACGACGGGAAAATCATACGAAAAATACCATTTCTGGCAGATTCATGACATGATATTACGATATCTCAGTTGTACGTGGACCGATTTTATTGATTTTGGTTTTATTCGAAAGCTTATATGCGGTTTACACAAGAGAAATGGCTTTAAGTTTTGAAAGTATTGCAGGCGTGTTGAAATATTCATGAAAGAAGTTTCAGGTTAGGTTGGAATGAACCATCTCTCCTATAAAAGATACGTGGTAGCTCCAACGCCAGGTATATACAGGGTGTCCCAACGACGATTCTTATGACGAACCATTTACAGCAGAGTTTGTACCGTAAACACATTAGTTTATTGCTCCGTGTGAATTAGAAAGTAAAAATTTTTACTAAAACATAAAATAAATCTTAAAACTTATTGCTTCAACATTCTATCGATTAATTGCTTTTTTCTTGTTAATTTCGCAACTTACATAAATAGCTATTTTTTTTTTAAATCTATCTACTTCAGACATTTCCGAGAATATGTAGAACGTCATTGTTTATAAAAAATAAGTTAATAAATTACAATTTTACACTGTTTTTTTGGAAATTGATCGGTGTACGAATACTTTCTATACCCACTGTAGAAGCTAATACTGTGAAATTTCGAGTGCCGCCCCTAGAAATTGCAAACATGACTGACGGCTTTAATGAACGGACAGACGTGTAAACAGCGGAGAAACGAAGAAATGTACGAGAGAAATACCCGAGTTCGAGAGTGACAAATGTGTATGGAATCCAACAGAAATTAATTTCTGTTTGACGTGATTATAAAATAATTTTTTGAAAAAAAAATTTAACCGACTTCACAAAAGGTACAGTGAAAAGTATGAAATAATTTCTAGTTAATTTATATGAATACGCACTAGCTCTAGATATAATTGCTTAAAAGTATGGGAAAATGCAGTAAAAAGTGTGAAATAATTTCTATTTAAACTGCATTGTTATTCACCATCGTTTGATGAATTTGGTTAAATTATTAAATACATCATATTAAATGCAATGCACCTTTTTCGGAGGCGGCGTAAAATTTTAAAATTAAGCATATTCAAAATTGTCAAACTTTGATTAACTTTCCGTCGGAGAAACAAAAAATATGGTCTTTAATTGTTGCTATTATTACATCCACTTTAGACATCATATTCATTAACACTATTCAATATCGCCGCACCCACCAAATACTATCCCAAACCTATTCATACAGTATTTCCATGGCGAGAGTTTATACATTAGCACTAATCAATATTGCCGCCCCTCCCTTCCAAAAGAGCCCCAAATCTACTCAAACTATATTTCTGTGTACATACTATATACATTAACTATTAATTCCACATAGACAATAAACACGTATACATTGACAGTATTCAATATTGCCGCCTCTACCAAAAGCTAACCCAAACCGGAATTAAAAATTTTATACATATGGGCCGCCTCCGAAAAAGGTGCATCGCATTTAATATGATGTATTTAATAATTTAACCAAATTCATCAAACGATGGTGAATAACAATGCAGTTTAACTAGAAATTATTTCATGCTTTTCACTGCATTTTCCCATACTTTTAAGCAAATAAATCTAGAGCTAGTGCGTATTCATATAAATTAACTAGAAATGATTTCATATTTTTCACTGTACCTTTTTTGAAGTCGGTTAAATTTTTTTTTCAAAAAATTATTTTATTTCGCTCTTTTTAGTGGCAATCTATAACCAATAGGTTTCATGCAATAGCAATAGTGATGAGCAATATACAGGATAACCCAAAAACGTTGGAGGTCCTGGAAAAGACTTGTTCCGCGGGGGAGGGGGGGTTGAAACAATTTTTCCTTAGCGAAAATGTTGCTCGACTTGTTCCGCGGGGGAGGGGGGGTTGAAACAATTTTTCCTTAGCGAAATGGTTGCTCGAGCCTTCGTTAAAGAGATATTCCAGAAACAGAAACTCCCGACCAATCAGAGCGCGAGTATACCGGAGAAGCGCCTGCGGGTCCTATGCTACCGCAGGCCCTCCTCCGGGATACTCGCGCTCTGATCGGTCGGGGGTTTCTGTCAATATCTCCTTAACGAAGCCTCGAACAACATT
>NW_026533726.1:603-1106 GCF_026225885.1 Hylaeus anthracinus | reverse complement strand
AACACCAATTCGTCGAACAAATACCAATTCAACACACACCAATTCTAGAAACACCAATTCTTCAAACACCAATTCTCAAAACACAAATTCTAGAAACAAACACCAATTCTACAAACACCAATTCTACAAACAAACACCAATTATAAAAAACCAATTCAACAAACACTAATTTTACAAACAACAACTTAAAAAACACTAATTCTACAAACAAACACTAATTCTACAGACAAACACCAATTCTACAAACACCAATTTTACAATTACCAATTCTACAAACCCAAATACTACAAACACCAATTCTACAAACACCAATTCTACAAACACCAAGTCTACAAACACCAATTCGTCAAACAAATACCAATTCAACACACACCAATTCTACGAACAAATACCAATTCTACAAACAAACACCAAATCTACAAACACCAATTCTGTAAACAAATACCAATTCTACACACACTAATTCTTCAAACAAATACCAATTCTACACACACCAATTCTAC
>NW_026533726.1:0-503 GCF_026225885.1 Hylaeus anthracinus | reverse complement strand
AACACCAATTCGTCGAACAAATACCAATTCAACACACACCAATTCTAGAAACACCAATTCTTCAAACACCAATTCTCAAAACACAAATTCTAGAAACAAACACCAATTCTACAAACACCAATTCTACAAACAAACACCAATTATAAAAAACCAATTCAACAAACACTAATTTTACAAACAACAACTTAAAAAACACTAATTCTACAAACAAACACTAATTCTACAGACAAACACCAATTCTACAAACACCAATTTTACAATTACCAATTCTACAAACCCAAATACTACAAACACCAATTCTACAAACACCAATTCTACAAACACCAAGTCTACAAACACCAATTCGTCAAACAAATACCAATTCAACACACACCAATTCTACGAACAAATACCAATTCTACAAACAAACACCAAATCTACAAACACCAATTCTGTAAACAAATACCAATTCTACACACACTAATTCTTCAAACAAATACCAATTCTACACACACCAATTCTAC
>NW_026533725.1:0-1552 GCF_026225885.1 Hylaeus anthracinus | reverse complement strand
AAATATTCTATATCCTCCTCAACTTAGAAGTGCTGCTGTTGCATGGGGTAAGGACAACGAAAAATTAGCACGACAAGAATTGGAGTAGCTATTGAGAATTCAAATCAATGGTTGTGGGCTGTTCATTGATGCTGAATTCTCATACTTTGGCGCGACGCCTGATGGCACTGTTGGAGACGATATTATCGTTAAAATCAAATGCCCTTACGCGGCGCGTAAAATGTCACCTAACGAAGCAATTGATAAAAAAGTTGCAGGTCTTAATCGCGTATTTGCTAAAAATGATGACAGTAATATGAATAAAAACCACGCGTAGTACTTCCAAGTTCAAGGGCAACTGCACATTACGCAAAGAAAGTATTGTATTTTTGCAATGTGGGCGCCTCTTAGAATAAAGTACGTGATTGTTGAGCGCGATGATACATTTTGGAAAGACAAAATGTTACCATCGTTACAGCGATTCTACGAGGACTGCTTGGTTCCCGAAATAATAGATAGTAGCGTTGTTAGAAGCATGCCAATTCAGGAACCGCAGTATATCATTGAAGCGCAAGAAGCGGCCAAAAGCAGGAAAATTGTATCGAATAATCAATAGCTATGTAGAAATACGTAAAAAATTGGTAGTATTAATATTTATTTTGGTGGAGTTTTAGTGGGTATTCCTCTCCTTCTGAGAGGTGAGCCCCACACTACCCCCTCCATTTGAGGGGTGTGCGTAAATGCATTTCTCTACGTATAAAAAAAAAAAGAAGGGGGAGGGAGAGAGGGAACATTATAATAAAAACGGAAATTTTGTCCAGCAAAAAAAACGACGAACATTTGAAGGTAAATATTGTTCACTTTCCTCTGCATCAAACGGTACTGTCCAGGAGAAACTGTTTTTTTTTCAGCTCAAGAGGAATCCAGGTATTGTCACCGAATTCTTAACATCGGACAAGCGACAAGCGTCCAGGAACAAACCCCCGTACTCTCCCTTCTCCGAGCAGGTGTCTAACGATGAGATTCTTAAACATTATTAATTTTAAGTGTATGTTATACTTGTATTTGATTTTTACATTAAAATTATTTTGGAATATGGGGAATTGTTAAAAGATAACACGCTAAAATACATATGTATAAGAAAATGATGATAAAATGATTATTACACAAAATAATCTAATATGCAAGAAAGAATTGACAAATATCAGGGAAGTATAAATTATTTATTGTATTACATACCGTTCTACGCTTGCGTTTGTTCAGTGTATCATACTTGTCATTTTATAAAATAAAATTAATAACAAGAAAGATTAGATTTTACATTTACTATTGTTATATTTGATTATTAATAACAGCATACATTTTCAAATTCGTAATAAATTGATATATGAAATATTAGTATTGTAGTATGCGACAAAAAGTATGTATAAGAAAGTCGAGTATGTAAAATTGGCAAGGAGCGACTCTCTTTCGTTTCCGAAAAATAAATATTAAAAAATATATAAATTTGTGTGACGAGTGTCAATCGAACAAGTGTTAGAGAAGAGGTGTACTAGAAACAGCGTTATAAACT
>NW_026533724.1:0-5352 GCF_026225885.1 Hylaeus anthracinus | reverse complement strand
TTAAAACATACATGCTGTTTCGCTGTCATGTTTCTATTAAACGCGCGGGCGCATACAACACAATATTTATTTCTGACACCTACGAATAATATCTTTCGCGTATAATAACCTACGATAAAGGCGCTTCCAGACGGAGAATCGTAACCACCACCGCGATACGATTTCTTCATCCATGAACCATCCGTTACCACAAGTATATGAGGGATACCATTGATTAGGTCACCTCTTGCAATTGCTAATTGTTTTTCCGCTTCGCCGGCAAATCGCATTTCTTCTTCGGCGGCGTCAGCAAAAGCTTTACATACTTCGCTTTCATACTTTAGATACGTTTTATTAGACATGCATGGAACATCGATAGCAGCCAACAGTTCTTTTAACTGTGTGTGGCCAGTCCCTGTTAATAGAGTACCGTATACGGCACCTCTATTGATATCCAATATGTTGTCGTCTGTCGGTTCCCTCCAGAAGTTATCTTTAAAACGATACATTTAACATTTGACAAAATACTTGGTTTTCAACCCGTAACGGATCGTTTTCGTAATGACCAGATTAGTGAAAATGCACATGTTCGGATTGTGGTTGGACAGTTTTTGCAATCCTGCAAAAATATGTCCAAAATCGACAATGCTCCTTCCACTAATCTCGGCAGGACGCAAACGATCTGCATCGATGTTCCCATCTTCGTGCAGAATGATACTTTCGTTATTTTCATCCGTACCGCTTTGCCTTCTCGATGTTGAGCATTTAAACTCATTGTATGCATTACGTGAAGATGCATCAGATGAGTGAGTTAACGATATGCTCACATCGTCATTAGAGACATTTGCAATCGTACAATCATGCATTTCAACGAATGACGCGGATGCACTATCATCGTTACGTGGACTCACTACATTTTCCTGCCCTTGAAATTGATCGCACATACCTGGTTGCACATTCGCTGGACGCACTAGGTTCCTGGATTTGCGCACACGGCTCATATGTTGCCTCAATGAAGACGCTCTGGGATTTCCTGCTCTTCGACACTTTGGCATATTCACACTTTATACACACGAAATTAAATTTGAAAAAATGAGAAAAAAATAAAAAAAAAATAAATGTAAAAAATTAAAAAAATTAAAAAAAGTAAAAATGAAATAAATTAAGAGTAAAAAATGCTTACAACTACTTAAAACACAAACTACTAATATTTTTACACAACCACGGATCGCGGACGCATCTGAACGATGCGACTTATCGATGGAAACTAGTTGTCCAGAGCCGGGACACCCGATGTTCTTGTGTTGTGTTAAAAAAAAACAGACTCTGAGAGAGACAGAGGTCAATGGTAGGGGCAAGACTATTACGGGATTTGTAGGACTCAGGTTATAACAGCATAGCCTGTGCCGTGAACCCAGCGAAAGACGGCACTTTCGCTAAGTGAGTCTAAAACGTCCCATAGAGTCTATGGCATAGACGATACTATCTGTCGTATGCCGGAACGTTTCACGATGCAACCTTTCACATTTGCTACAAGGGTATTACCGCGATTATATGGTGTTTGATATCATTTTTATCGGGAAAGCATAAGGAATCCATTGATACTATTTTCGTGACAATCTGATGAAAAATATAAACATTTTATGTACAGCAGTACATCATTTTACGATTGACTGTCCGTATCTTTTGTTCTGCGCCGAGCGCCTACCTGGGTTCGCTCGACAGTCTCGGTATCAACGGGCGATCGACTCATCAATTTTTCATAAAACCGAATTCTTTATTCTTCATCGTATCAACGTGAACGTGGTGCCATTAGGTTCTTGGTGTTCTCCCGATTAAATGATATCTTACATCGCGTAAATCGGACTATTACGATTAAAAATCATTTCATTTTTGAAACAAGGGGGGTGCATTCTGTTATGTTCCGAATCGCGGATGCGGTTCGTCCGGTTGAAAAACTTTCCGCCTTTGCCCCACGCCCTTCCTTATGAATACGCGTATGAACGAGATGGCTCATTTCTCCTACTCCTTTCCCTGTCTTACCTTATAGCTCGGCTTATCCATTGACTGTTGAGGTAGGTCGTGGCCTTGAGTAGGCCAGGGCCCTCGGGTCTCTTCTCCTATGTTTATATAAGCGAGGAGGAAATAATGACAAGAATGCATCGATGTCATTGATCCCTCTTTGGTTTTAGGCACGTGCCAGGAATAAAGTTCTTTTTTAAAGTGTTTTCTTATTTGTACTTTTTTTCAGCCTACATTCGTATGTTATTTCTACCGTCTCGATTGTCGATATTTTGTAAGTTATAGTACAGTTATCTGAAATTGTAAAAAATCTTTGAATTTACTGCCATTCAGTGGTGAACTTAACATATTTAGATTTGCCTGTTTCGCTAACTTCCGGAGAAAGGCGTTTTTCCAAATTCAAAATTATGAAGAACTATTTACGTTCTACAATGAATCAAGAATGGTTAACTGACTTTTCAATTATGTCTATTGAGAATGACATTCTAGACACATCAAGGAATCAATACACAAGGAATCCATCGGCGTAACTCCCATAATAATACGATGCATATGAAGTGAAATCGGGTGATCACTAAAAGCCATAAACCAAGGGTTGAACCATCCAAAGCGCACGTGTGCCGATTTTAACCCACGACGCGACGGACCTCAAAGGGTCCGAGCAATAAAGTGTGAAATGTTTGTCATGATATGTTCACTTTTTGTTGTATTTTATAAAAGTTAAAGAAACAAATTGCACTACTGAATTCCTGATGTTATACTGATGAAAATGGTACCAAACACTATATAATATCGATTAATTTTAATTATTCGTGTAATATAAATTCTACATATCACGCTGTTACGCAGCAGAAAAATCTTAAATTAATCAATATTATATCGTGTTTGGTATGTGTATGTTCTGTCCGATGCGGAACGGTAGAAATCCTCGACGGATCGTTTATGACATGGACGTACCAATCAACTTATTTTGGCGATTAACTTTTTTTCGAACTTCAGTTACGGTTTTTACAGCGCACAATTTCACCCTTCAGAATAGTAAAGTCATTTAGTCGTTTGGAGTTCTTTGGACAACAGTTTTAGCAGTCTACGCGACTACGACTAGCCGTTTCGCCTCTACAATATTTTATACACGGTGTACAGTCACATAGTAAGACAAAACAAACAATACACAATCAGAAATCTATAACTGTGCTTTTAGCGTTAGGGTGTAATATATTTCCTTTATTCTTTATATTTTTCATTTTTTTTATAAGAAAGGAACGAGTGAAAAGGAAGTATGTGTGTGATAATATGTAAACGAGCGCAAGGAGAGGACGAGAGTTAGTTGGACGACCTGTAATCGAAAAGAAACACCTTTTCGTTTAGAAATAAGCAATTATCTACTTTAGTTTCAGACAGGGTACCATAAAGTCGTGTTCCAGATGGTCTCTTACAATTGACAAACCTCTGCAGAAGACAATAACTTAATAACTAATATCCCCAAATTCGGTTTATTGCACGCAGGTACACAAACGCGCCGTAGGCTGGCATGCTATACGCTAATAAACCGGCCTGTTTCGAACCAATAATTTCTTCTTTTTTTGAGTTCATCGATGAATAACTGCACCCAGGTACAAAGGGTATTTAGGGTATGTAGCGTTATTACGAGGGAAATCGGACATTTTTTGGAGTGGCATCTCAGATTTTGACGAATATGTTGTAGTCTTTAATGTTGATATTTAAACGTATTTCAATCAGGGATGGGCAAAACCCTAGGCTTCGAATAAACCTAAAGTTTGCCGATGTGTTTGTCTCGTTTCTTTCTTTGGAAAATGTTCAAAAGAGCAAACGAGACAAACATGTCGGCAAACTTTAGATTTGCTCGAAGCTTAGGGTTTTGTCCATCACTGATTTCAATGAACTTTGAAACAGGATAAAACTCCCAGCTCTTGTAAAAAGGCGTGTGCAAGAAGTTATAATAATGATATAAAAAATGTGATTGATATAAGGACTTGAAAGGTGCACGAGGTATTCTGGTGGACCTGTTCAATAGTTTTATTTCTTTTATTTTTTTCTACGAAGAGCACTCTTTTGCGTTCCATCGCGTTCGAGCGGTGGAGGACATAGCGGCAGCCGAGGAGAATGGCATATATAGTATAGTAATAGGCACGCGCTACGCTACGTTATTACTACTTATAAACATATACATTACTGTATACGTTGAATTCTCCGGTTTTCCCAATTTTTCTCCGTTTCTCATTATCCGATCGAAACATTCAACGCCTCATTCTGTAGGTATATTCATCATCTATATTTCATCTGCTTCGAGGATTGATATTGCTGCATTACTTTAAAATTTATACGCAAAAAAACGACAAAAATCAAGATTTTCTTGGATTAAATTTTTTATAAGAAGAAAACGGAACAGAGTTGAGAGTGAAAAACATATACCTATTCATCTACGCATCCCTTTTATTAGTACTTTTGTCACCAAAACGCTGTTTTAACTCTCTACCGATTGGCCTAATTGTATTGTTGACGATTGGAGGAAAGTTGTTTTTGTGACGTATCTCGTGCGTGTATCAGGACAAACGATAATGCTGGAAAATTCGTTTGGAAAATAATGAATGAAAAGTTTTATCTAGGCTGTTTGAAGTTTAATGTGTTAGTCGCAGTAAGGAAAATGGAAACGGACAATTTCTTGTGTGTTTTTTTTAAGGTATTAAATAATAATTTTTATTAATGAAATGTACATATATTACAAAGTATGTCTTAAAGAATTATACAAAAATTTTTGTTTTAAGAAAAGGTTAATTCATTTCGTCATAACAGGCGATGGTGTGGGTGGCCACTTGCTTTGCGGTGAGCAAGATTTCTTCAAACTGGCGCACCTGGAAACAAAACTAAAGGTAGATTTAGAAAATATATTAGACTAACGGGTCCCTGAACGAAGGATTTTTTATTTTCTTGTATACTTTTTTTTTATCCTGTATTGAATCGCTTAATTTTAGTGAACAAATTGAAAATCAACTTCAAATGTAGGCCATCTTGTTTTAAATTAATTTTTTCCAAAATCCTTCGTTCAGGGACCCGCTAGACTAATCTATTTTTGAAATCTACCTTTGTTTTTGTTTTCAGATAAACCAGTGTAGAGAAATCTTGCTCACCGCAAACCTACGTTTTTAAATCATCGTCTACGTCATTGCCTGTTATGACGATATAAATTAAACGTTTCTTAAAACAGAAAATGTTTTTTAGTTCGTTAACAGATGCTTTGTAATATACTTAACTGCTACTTATGCAAATTATTATTTAATAACAAAAAAAAAAACCACAAAGAAATGTCGTTGTTCCTATTCCTGACTGTGG
>NW_026533723.1:0-3856 GCF_026225885.1 Hylaeus anthracinus | reverse complement strand
AGCGATTTCAAGGGGTGCATTTTGTAGAGGGCATCAAATAGAGTCGCCCTAAATGTTTTTTTAATTTTTTTAACCCTTTTCATTACTCCTGGCACCTTCAGAAGTGATGTTTTTCGACGCGCCCCCCTTTAAGGGGGTGAATTAACCCCTTCTTATCAACCCTCGCCAATGCAACTTTACACACGTCTAGGGGACACTTTAAAAGTACTCCTCACGCAGTTTCATTTCAAGCGGTTGAAAAAACCCATAGTTATGACGGTTTGAAAAAGTGTCCCTATTTTTTTGCGGGCCAGTGTATTAAAATCATCAGTTGGTGATTCGAAATCTGGTAAGACGTGTTAGCGCAACGTTTTTATTTCGTCCGCGCGTTTAGTATTCTCTTTGTTCAAAATTTTAATAGAATTTTGAATGGAATTTAATTTCTGACCAAACTGAGCTGACATTTCCTTAATTTGAGAGAAATCTGAATCAGCCTGAGTAGCTGGTACAGTATTTGTTTGTGCCATTGTACTATCGGTATCTAAATTACTGTTAGTTCCGTTAGTGGAAACGCTTGAGTTGTCCAGTTTGAAGATCGTTGTACCTTACTTTTGATCTTAAGGTTAGCTCTCGTAGTTCCAGTATCGACAAGGCTCCCGTAGTTCCTCCGTACAGATTCTTTTCGATCGGATTCTCTTAGGTTCCTCAGTTTTGGCTCTTGTGGTCCCAAGAACGTTCAGTGGCTCCCGTAGTCCTCTTAAATTCTTGAGTTTGTCCCTCAGAAAGTGCTTAGAGATGTAGTATCCTGGCAGGATCGCCAAAAATTATGTGACAGGCTCGATCGTCACAGGAGGCAGGAAAGGCAATTTTAAATTAGCACGAAAAACTTAGGCGTTGGTTCGTTTATTATAACCGCTTTATTCGGTGGCAACTAAACTGTCTTTTCGTCTTATCGTCTAAAAGTGGGAAGCGTTAGTCGCGGCGCTAGTGGTGGGGCATAAAGGTGGTTTCACATGTGCAAATATTGTTTGTAGAAGAGAAACTTGTTTCTACGTTTTTCATCATATTATATATTTATTGTAACAGAGCAGCGGCGTTGTCTGTTGCAAGACAGAGTATCGCTTCGCTACGTATAATAAGATTAATTAGGATTAATTAGGATTAAGGAAGAAGACACAGGTAATGCAGCGAGGTGACATTACCGCCAAAAATGGGCCTAAAAAGGGGTTCGGGATTTTTCGCTTTTCGTCCCTATATTAGCATATTTTGGGCTGAATGGGGGGCTCATTCGAAAGAGGAAGCTTGAATACCTCCGGGGCTGGTCATGATTCAATGAGATCTTGTTAATATCTAATAATATGAGTGTCCAAAGTAGAGAAAGAATACGAAAAATATATCTGCAGAATTCAAGTATTTGTAAGTCACTATAAGAGTTTTGTGACTCACACGATGACCAGTCCCGGATGTATTGAACTTTTCCCTTTCGAATAAGCCCTCATTTAGCCCAAAATATGCTAATATAAGTACGAAAAGCGAAAAATCGTAAAGGCATTCCCAAAGTCGAGTTCCGCCATTTTGTAGATAATGGTAGAGCAAGTCACGTACCAAATTTAGTTCAGGAAATCGGTATGAGATGGCGCTTACTGAGGACGACTGCTAACATGAATATCGATACATTGCGACGTTGTCATTCTGGCATAACAGCGTCTATCCTTTCCCCACGCTGCGCTGTTGTCATTTTACCGAAGCAGAAATATTCTTACATTTGCCGACGTCGACAGAGCATAGGAACAGACAGCGAAAAAGAGTAAAAGAAAACATTTACAAGCCTAGTATCATGACCAATTGTCATAACAATATTGTGTTCAGTCTCGTTTTAATCAGGAAACATCACCAATATGTTAGTTAAATTTATGTAAAAAAAAAAAAAATTTAACAATAAAATAGTTAGTTTGTCTCATTATTGTCTCACAGATTAGTAGGCATTTAAATTTGTTACTATCACCTCGACTCTCACAAGTAATGTTTTTTTTAGGTATCCGACTCCGAGTGTTTTGATTTTTTGATATGTTTTGAAGGGCTGAAAAATAAGATATTTATTTTTTATTTTGTCCCGTTGTCATATTTAGGGGGTGAAACGATATAAAGTTTCAGCTGCAATAGGCTACCTCCGAAACTATCATAAATAGAAGGAAACTTTTTAGGAAATGTTTCATGTTTTCTACCTGCATATGAAATCTGACCCTACATTTTGTAAAAAAAAATAATTTGTTTATAACATTATTTAAAAAGTAATCACAGTTTATATAATAACTAAGAAGAACATACATTCTTTCTGAATCTATTGATGTATCGTATACTGTGTTTGCCTCTTACATTTTCGCGCATTAATATTATACGTACACCCTCGCTCATAAATATATGGACACGTACTACTTTCAATGAATAATTAATATACATCATAAATTATTACTATACAACTTTTGTTGCTAAATTCTATATTGGATGTATTTAACAACATTTAATTATATTAAATATTTCGACTGCCATATTTAATTTTTTAGTGGAACTATGGGATTGTTTAGATAGAAAAGTTCAGAAAGAATGTTCAATATATCAAACACATTTACGGCGAAATATTACAAAATAAATGAGATAATATTACTTCGGATACAATGAAGAAATTAATAGTATCCAAGTTTGTTAAAAAAAATGATAACATTATCTAGTTATCTCTAAAGGTTTTTATTATTACTCATGTGATATTAAAAAAAGGCTACTAATAAAATATATATTTGCTAATATAACATAAACATATCGAAAGATAAATAATACAATTGATATTAATAGATTTGCAACTGTTATTAGATATTTAGTGTCCACATACTTCTGAGCGGGGATGTACTGGGATCGCGGGGTCGCGATCATGTCAGATATAGATGTACGATCATTATCTTTGTTATAACTATTGTTTTTCACAAACAACACACATATATAATCAAGTACATGATATAAATCAATAGATTCAAAAAAAAAAAAAATATGTTCGTTTTTGTTATTCTATAAACTGCAATTACTTTTAAAATAATGTTATAAACAAATTATTTTTTTTACAAAATTTAGGGTCAGATTTCATATGCAGGTAGAAAACATGAAACATTTCCTAAAAAGTTTCCTTCTATTTATGATAGTTTCGGAGATAGCCTATTGCAGCTGAAACTTTATATCGTTTCACCCCCTAAATATGACAACGGAACAAAATAAGAAATAGGTATATCTTATTTTTCGGCCCTTTAAAACATATCCAAAAATCAAAACAATCAGAGGCAGACACCTAAAAAACATTCCTTATCAGTCTCTCTTTCTTCTTCATCGAACTGTCTTTTTCTACTTTGTCGACGCTTTGAAACTTCGGACTTGAATATTTGGTTATAGGTACTTACAATGTATACCCAACCGAGGTGTCGATTCTATTTACACACCGAGCGTCAATGTAGAAAGGGACAGCCAGTAGAGGAGAGAAAGAAAGGTCGAAACGAATCGGAGAGACTATATGTATCTCACTTTCGCTCGCTAAGAGCAAATTATGTTTCTCGCTTCGTTCAGAAACAGCAAAAAGCGCCACCTCGTTTTCGTCGACCAGCAGTGTCTCTATGGCTATTGCCATTTGTATGCAGAAACATCTGCTGTAATACCGGCCAGCCAAATCGGAGAGGTCACGTGCCGTATCTACCCCCTTACGGGTGCACAGGAGACCGAGCAAAACTCCGAGTTGACTTCAGAATCAGTTGCGGACAAAGTAGGAAGCTCCGACACAAGGGTAGATAGAACCCTGTCTCTCCAATGATGCTGTGACAGGGAGGGAGATACAACAATC
>NW_026533722.1:0-6927 GCF_026225885.1 Hylaeus anthracinus | reverse complement strand
TTACGTATTTGAAGGTAGGAAACGTATAATTTCTTCATTAAATGTACAGGTTTCGATACCTCCTATCTTGGTCAGTAACGTTTAACATAAAAAAAAAGTTATACTTGCTTAAAGTTTTCATTATAAATCAGACGTTATAAATTAACGCATTATTAACGTTTCATGTGCTACAACCTCACACTGGTATTAACGCGTGCTGTTTTACCGGCCCGCTTGTTCGCTGGCTCGAGCCTCCTGGCTTACGCCTATGCTCTGAGTGCGCGCTCCTCGGACGTTGTGATTGGTCAGTGTTTTTCGTTAATAATTCAAAAACGAATCCCCATCCGACATTTTTGCAAAGGAAATTGTTGTTCAGAATCGTCTCAGCTACCCCCCATTTACGGCTCCTCCCCGACTTTTGGGACACCCTGTATATGACTAAATGCATAGATTAAGGGTAACCGATATCTTTAACTTAGAATTAACTTTAGAATAAGACATAAATGTACAAACTAGAAATGTAGTATCCGGAATCCGTAAGTTCCTAGTAGAAATAAGGAATAAGCAAGATCATGTAATTTCGTAAAATGAATGTACAAAAGATAATGGGAGAGGTATGCCTCCCTCAGAATGACTATAGATATTCGTTGGGCAAGGGGAGGGGAGTTATCACCTCAAACGCCGTCTTCAGACCATACCTTGTAGTTCTAAAGAGAATAAATGACTAACTAACTACACGACGGAAGCGATTGCTGTCTATAATGCGTTAAAGGTTGCGATTCAGTCTGGAAAGGAAAATATTATAAATGAATGTAGGATAATCGCAAAAGGAAAAGATAATAGATAGTTAGACAAAATTTGCAAACTAATATATAGCACAGAAAACAAAAAAATAGTATTAGGATGGATTCCCGCCCCTGTGGAAATTCCTGGAAATGAGACAGCAGACGAGACGGCAAAGTGACGGACAGAAATAGCGTCGAGTCGCGTTCTAGCTGTCAAAGCGTTCGGACGTGCTAAATCGAGCTCGGTGTGTTTATACATTCAATACAAATATACAAATTCAATAGCTGGGCCAACGAATATCATACACTAGATAAGGACAAACAATAGCCTTTTAACTAGATACCGATTCTAAATCGATTATATCTAGCTCGAAATGGCGTTAAATCTTGCTCAAATCCTTGACCAGAATCCGCAGACAAGCACTAGGACCCCTCCGTGGCAAAAGGATACCTCTGATGAAGCAATTGACCAGAACAAAAAAAGAAGAAGGATCGAGACCACAAATGGAAACAATAAAACCATATCGGACCCTTCGAGGAGTTCTGTAACATCAAATAGATTCTCAATCCTAAATTCGTGCACCGATAACGATGAATTCGAAAATCATCTACCACATAAAGAACCTCAACCACCGCCAATATACCTTGACGACGTCATTGACATAAAAACGCTGTTAGGATTTCTAGAAAAGACCGTTATTATTTCTATTGATAAGTAAAGCGAAATCTTGGTTGCGGTCCACTCCTCTTTTCTCCAAGATCTTCTCCAAATGTTTCCTTTTTTCCTTATGCTTTGGGGAATCCCAAACCAAATGGTTCAAATTCTCACATGGGTGTCCACATTCGCACTCTGGCGATTCCACCAGGTTTTTCCTAAAAAGAGACTCGCCTAGATTAAAGTGGTTGGATCTTATTCTATTTAAGAGGATTATGTCTGCCCTCTCCCAGTCCAGCATGTCCCAAAACCATACTTTCTTTCTGCCAATGTTTTTATCTACCCAATCCATATTTTTTTTTCCTTTGAGTTTTCCTTATTCTTCTAGGTTCTTGTCATTTCTTTTCCATAATGCGATTTCTCTATTGATTCTAAAGTCCCTTATTGCAATTTTGGTTTCCTCTTCCGGGTTCCCATTTAGTCCTTTTTTTGCTGCTTCATCCGCTAGTTCGTTTCCTTTGATATACTTGTGGGCTGGGATCCAACCCAGTCTGATTCTTGTGTTATTATGGTTCTGATGTGTACCTGCTGCTTCTATTTGATAGAGTTCGTCTAGCTTTTTTCTTATCTTATAGCTCCATGGAGTGTCTATACTACTAATGTCTTCTTGTTCGATTTTTCTGAGAACACTCATGGAGTCTGTAAGTATAATGATTGTCTTGTCTTTAAATGAAAGCTGCAGTATTCTATAGCTTTCATAATAGCTATAGCCTCAGTTGTATATATTGTCGTTTTGTTCGTAATACTATATAATAGCTTTCCCAAGTATTCTCTATGTTGATTACTATTCCAATACCATTAGCATCAGTACCTTCTTTCTTGGATCTGTCTGTATAAACCCATATTATATTTTTCTCCTTTTCAATTCCTAAATCCTTCCTGATTTCATTTTGAAGGTCTTCCTCTGGGAACATTTCAAACATTTCAATGTCTCTTCTTTGTAATCCCGCTCTCCAAGATATTCTAGAATCTATTGGTTGGTTGGCCCTATTTCTTAGGTTGAGATTCTCTGCTATTATTCTTGTCCATTTATAAAAATATTGGTCTTCTTCCTCTACTGTTTTGTATGTTATTTCGAACCTTCGTACTGTCCCCTTATTCGAGTATTTATACTTTATAGCTTTTTTTTTATTATTTCCCATATTCTCTTGTTTCCTCTTTCCTTAAGTTTATACATATACCTATAGGTAAGTAATTCTACCCTTGTTCCCAATTCCATTACTCCTGTTTCCGTGTACATCACATTTAAAGGCGTTGTAATCCTATATCCCATCGCTGTTCTGATACCTGCATGGTGGGAACGCTCGATTAACTCTTTCTTACCTTCTCTGAAAGGAAAATAAATTATACAGCCATATTCTATCACCGATCTAATAATTGATTTAAATATCATAACCATGGTAGCAGGGTTGGCTCCTTTTCTTATTCCTCCTATATATTTCAGTAGATCTAGTCCCTAGGAGTCCCTTTATAAACCTTCCGTTTATTGGGTCCGCTCCCAATCTATTGCATAAAATAGTCCTATTATTGATCCATGATTTAAGGTATTTCAGGAGATTCAGAGAGCAGTTCCTCTCCCTTAGTTTGTTTATCATTAGACTATGGTCTACATTATCATGAGCCGATTTAATGTCTATTAGTCCAATAATCATATTATTTTTGCTGCCAATTGTTGCCTCTGCATCCATGGTCAATATCGTTAGGTTATCAAGTGTGGACCTGCCTTTCCTAAATCCATTCTGATCCTGGTCCATTATGTTATTCTCCTCAGCCCACAGAGTGAGTCTTCTATTTATAATTTTTTCCAATAACTTACCTAGGCAATTTGTAAGTGAGATAGGTCTGACCGCTTTTTTCCCAAGTTTTTGTATAAAGCTTACGATAGCATTCTTCCATCTGTTAAGGATATCCCCTTGCCTCCATATTTCGTTATATAGGTTAACAATTATCTCCTTATACGGGTGTATAAGTTTTTTAATTAAGCTGTATTCGATTCCATCTTCTCCTGGGGTCGATCCTTCTTTTATCGTGCCTATAGACCATACAAATTCCTCGTGTGTAATTTCCTCTATACTCTTCTCATTCTGTCTTGGTTCTTCTTCGTTTCCTTCGTTTTCTGCTGCGTTGGAGAACAATTCATCATCATCTTCTTCTTCTTCTGGTAAGTGGTTCGCTATCTGTTCCTCTTCTTGGATGATAAGTTCCTGTATAGTCATGTTATTATTTGTATTTTTAATTAGTCCTTTTGATAGCCCTCTTACCTTGCTCCACATCTTCTTGATACCCGTACGGTGATTTATGCTGTTTGCGAATTCTTCCCATACCTTTTTTTGTATCATTAATGACCCTTTTGAGTTTGTTCTGGGACTCATGTACGTTCTGCCAATTCTCTCTATCTGGGTTCCTGGTGAAGATGCTTACCTTCCTATTTCTTTCCCTTTTTGTATTTTCGCAACCCTCATTCCACCATGTTTGTTTGACTTTTTTCATTTTTAAAGTGCTTTCTTTATTCTTCTTCTTTTTTCCTTCCGTGGACCTGTCCACTATCCTCTCTATTGTTTCTGTTAATAAATTACATTTATTATTAATATTTGTTTCCCTTTCCATATTTTCTTTTAGCCAAGCCAAATTATTTCTTTGTTCCTCTTCATATATTTTCCAGTTAATTTTAGACATCTTATATTTTCTTGTTCCTTTGTATCTTTCCTTAGTAGTTTTGATCCATTCCTCTCCTATTTTTAGATAAATTATCTGGTGGTTTGAACCAAGGGTTCTTCCCTTTTCCTCTATTTCAAAATCATCCCTTAAATTAGAACTGGTTATATATAGATCAATGTTAGAGGGAGTATATACTCCTGACATTGGCCTAGAGATCGTGTTTGTATTTATTATTTTCAAATCCATTTCTTCAACGCAATCCCTAAGGGCAATGCCTGTCGGTGTGTCATTCCTCCAATTCCATGACTTACTTGCGGCGTTCCAGTCCCCTAAGAAAATGGTGTCAATCCCTTGTCTTTGAAGGTTAAAAAAATAATGCCAATCATGCTTATTCGTTTTTATAACCGGTCTCTTATATGCCAGGATAAAATCTATATTATTATTTGTTTTTGCACTCTTAACTGTAATTTTCAAAACTCTTACCTTATTCATTCCCACTTTCCAGGTTTATATTTCCTTATTCATTATATTTACATTTTGTTGAATTAGGAAAGCCACATCTCCACCAAATTCCTTGTTCTGTCTATCCAATCTTATCCATATGTAACCTGGTATCTTTGGATCCTGTTCTGTCGGCTTGAGCCATGTTTCCGTAATTGCCATTATTTGGACGTCTTCCCTTCTCAATTGCATTCCATAGACCTATCCTAAATTTCTTTCTCATTTGGATTTTTTTTTTAAGATGAAAAATTAGAGACAAATTTTTTTTTATATCTTAAGAAAAGAAAAGAAAACTTTTTTCATTTGCTTTCTTAAGTTCTCTCATGTACCAGAGTATTAATCAACTAAGTAATATAGTTATGTATGAACTATTATTAATTATTTTATTTGTCTTTCTTTTTTTTTTAATATTTTAATTAATTTTTTAATTAAAAATTAAGAAGAGATACTCTATTGGTAAGGGTAATACATATATTTGGTTTCTATTTTTAAACATTCATCCAGTGAATTAATATTGTGAGCGTTTATTCGTTCCTTGGCAGTACATAAGCTTTCAGGTACGTGATTTGGATATATATATATTTATATATATTTAGTATTAACATAAAAGTCTTATCAAATATAGAATCTTTGTAAAAATTTTTGATTTATATCTCCTATTACCGGCTTATTCCTAAGACCATAAAGGTTAACTCTAAATTTAAAATTATCATATTTCTTTGGATTCCCTAAATCTTAATTTTGTAACGTTGGTGTAGTTTTTAACGTATTCGTTTATTTTAAACAAACTATGATTACACTTTTGTCGTTAATACTAGGATCGCGGTTGTTCGCGGTACAGGCGAGGATTACGCACGTTTAGGATTCCACGCGACCCGTAGGAAATCCAATTTTGCCCGATGCTGATGGAGAGGCGGTAAGAGGGGTTTTTGGTAGGAATCTCGTAGAGGTGTCGTCGAGGACGTCTTCCTCTAACGAGTCGGGAAACACTTGGGTACCGGTCACCTTGCGGATCTTGGTTTCCTCAAACTTGAGCGTTGGTGTGGATTTTGGAAGCTACGCAAGTCGTGGAGTGTCGAACACCTTACGCGGCGTCTGCTCGTGACTTCGAAGCTTGACTCCTTTTCTCTCTCTCTGCCTTTCCTGGGCTGCTTTCTAGGGAAAGCACGGACCATGGGGAGATTCCTTTTTATAGGTTTTCCCCTCCGCGCGGTACCTAGCCGGACGCTCGGTACTGCGTCGCGTACGTTTTTCCCCCAGGAGCGTCGTTGTCGCGGGTTCCTAAACGGGGCGCCGCGTTACAATGATTTGTTCTTATTATTCACGTTACAATTTTAATTTATACATAGTATAAAAAGTTAAACAACATAAAGCAAAAATCTTAATCCTATTCGGGTTATATCAAGCATTATAGGCCTATAGTGAATACACGAGAGTAAATAGGGTTTTAATACAGACCCCCATCTCTTAAAATTAAATCAGAAAGTACCATAAATCAAGATATAACTAAAAATAAAAATAAAAATAAAAATAAAAATAAAAAACTAAAAATCTTACAGTCTAAAATTGAGCTTCCTTACATTATTTGACTTAGCGAGGGTTCGCATTTTTCAATTTTCTCTTTTTTTTCGAAAACTATCTTACTCATCAATATACTTAAGAAATTATGTTCTATTCTTATGTTTTCTAGTTTGCTATACGAGTATATAGTAAGTACATTATATTCAAAAAAGTAAAAAAATTACGCCAAGTACATGAAAAAGTGGATGACTCAAGGAGTTATCATAGAAAAATAAAAGATCCCCATAAAAAACTACAAGAAAGTAGAAAAAGATGTGAAATAAAAATGAGCAGCCAGTACATGAAAGTCCTTTCCAATAAAATGCAAAAGCGACACTGTGTAACACAATGTAAAATTCGGTTATTTCCAACTATGTGCAGCTAAAATGCTGTGTTCAACAGTGCGGACGTTCAGATCCTAATGACAATTTATGTAAAATGACTGCTTCACACTTTAGCGGTGACATGAAGAAGTTAAATAGTCTATCATCCACAAACTCAGGCTGTTTAAAAATTTGCCTTGATGTCCGCGGCCTGGAAGACAAATGCTTTTTTCATTTCATTATATTATAATACCAGTTTCAGTTTTTTATGTTTCCAAAGTACACACAACGCATTGCAAAATGTTTTGTTGTTAGAAATTGAAATATTAAACATGAAATGAGAAATAAAAAAAGAGATCCACTATAGGTAACACACAATTTATTGTATTATAATTCCAGTTTCAGT
>NW_026533721.1:0-1712 GCF_026225885.1 Hylaeus anthracinus | reverse complement strand
ACCAATTCTACTACACCAACTCTACACTAATTCTGCACAAATTCTACACCAATTTTACACCAATTCTATACCAATTCTACTACACCAATTCTACACTAATTCCACACCAATTCTACACCAATTCTACAACAATTCTACACTAATTATACACTAATTCTGTACCAATTCTACTACACCAATTCTACACCAATTCTATACCATTTCTACAACAATTCTACACCAATTCTTCACCAATTTTACACCAATTTTACAACAATTCTACACCAATTGTACACTAATTCTGCAACAATTCTACACTAATTGTATGCCAATCCTACTACACCAATTCTACACTAATTCAACAACGATTCTACACCAATTCTACACTAATTCTATACCAATTCTACTACACCAATTCTACACCAATTCTATACCAGTTCTAAACCAATTCTACACCAATTTTATACCAATTCTACTACACCAACTCTACATTAATTCTGCACAAATTCTACACCAATTTTACACCAATTTTACAACAATTCTACACCAATTCTACACCTATTTTACACCAATTTAACAAAAATTCTACACCAATTCTACACAAATTCTACACCAATTTTACACGAATTGTAGAACAATTCTACACCAATTGTACACTAATTCTGCAACAATTCTACACTAATTCTATACCAATTCTACTACACCAGTTCTACACCAATTCTATACCATTTCTACAACAATTTTACAACAATTCTACACCAATTCATTACCAATTTTACACCAATTTTACAACAATTCTACACCAATTCGACAACAATTCTCCACTACTTCTACACCAATTCTATACCAATTCTACTACACCAACTCTACACTAATTCTGCACAAATTCTACACCAATTTTACACCAATTCTATACCAATTCTACTACACCAAGTCTACACTAATTCCACACCAATTCTACACCAATTCTACAACAATTCTACACTAATTATACACTAATTCTATACCAATTCTACTACACCAATTCTACACCAATTCTGTACCATTTCTACAACAATTCTACACCAATTCTTCACCAATTTTACACCAATTTTACAACAATTCTACACCAATTGTACACTAATTCTGCAACAATTCTACACTAATTGTATGCCAATCCTACTACACCAATTCTACACTAATTGAACAACGATTCTACACCAATTCTACACCAATTCTATACCAATTCTACTACACCAAGTCTACACTAATTCCTCACCAATTCTACACCAATTCTACAACAATTCTACACGTATCATACACTAATTCTGTACCAATTCTACTACACCAATTCTACACCAATTCTTCACCAATTTTACACCAATTTTACAACAATTCTACACCAATTCTTCATTAATTTTACACCAATTTTACAACAATTCTACACTAATTATACACTAATTCTATACCAATTCTACACCATTTCTACACCAATTCGACAACAATTTTCCACTACTTCTACACCAATTCTATACCAATTCTACTACACCAACTCTACACTAATTCTGCACAAATTCTACACCAATTTTACACCAATTTTACAACAATTCTACACCAATTCTACACCTATTTTACACCAATTTAACAACAATTCTACACCAATTCTACACAAATTCTACACCAATTTTACACGAATTGTACAACAATTCTACACCAATTGTACACTAATTCTGCAACAATTCTACACTAATTCT
>NW_026533720.1:0-1371 GCF_026225885.1 Hylaeus anthracinus | reverse complement strand
TTTGAAATAAAATTTAGGAAAGCAATACGGCGCTAGTAATTTGAAATGAAATTTTAGAAATCATTACGCCGCTGGCACTGTGTAATAAAATTTAAAAAAGCAATACGCCGCTGGCACTTTGAGATAAAACTTAAAAAAGCATTACGCCGCTGGCACTGTAAAATGAAATTTAAGAAAGCAATACGCCGCTAGAACTTTGAAATACAATTTACGAATTATTACGCTGCTGACATTTTGAAATAAAATTTAAGAAAGCATTACGCCGCTGGCACTTTGAGATAAAACTTAAAAAGGCATTACGTCGCTAGCACTGTGAAATGAAATTTAAGAAAGCAATACGACGTTGGCACTGTAAAATGAAATTTAGGAAAACAATACGGCGCTGGCACTTTGAAGTAAAATGTAAGAAAGCAATACGGCGCTAGTACTTTACAATAAAACTTAAGAAATCATTACGCCGCTGGCACTGTGTAATGAAATTTTAGAAAGCAATACGCCGCTGGCACATTGAAATAAAATTTAAAAAATCATTACGTCGCTAGAACTGTGAATTGAAATTTAAGATAGAATTACGCCGCTGGCACTGTGAAATGAAATTTAAGAAAGCAATAAGCCGCTGGCACTAAGAAATGAAATTCAAGAAAACAATACGCCGCTGGCACTTTGAAATAAAATTTAAGAAAGCAATACAGCGCTAGTACTTTGAAGTAAAATGTAAGAAAGCAATACGGCGCTAGTACTTTACAATAAAACTTAAGAAAGCATTACGTCGCTGGCACTGTGAAATGAAATTTAAAAAAGTCAGACGCCGCTGGGTCTTTGAAATAAAATTTAAAAAATCATTACGCCGCTGGCACTAAAAAGAAATTTAAGAAAGAATTACGCCGCTGGTACTTTGAAATAAAATTTAAGAAAGCAATACGGCACTAGTACTTTGAAATAAAATTTAAGAAATCATTACGCCGCTGGAACTGTGTAATGAAATTTAAGAATGCATGTACGCTGTTGGCACTTTGAAATAAAATTTAAAAAAGCATTACGTCCCTGGCACTGTGAAATGAAATTTATCAAAGCAATACGACGCTGGCACTGTGAAATGAAATTTAGGAAAAGAATACGCCGCTGGCACTTTGAAATAAAATTTAAGAAAGCAATACGGCGCTAGTACTTTGAAATAAAATGTAAGAAAGCCATACGACGCTTGCACTTTGAAATAAAATTTAAGAAAGCATTACGGCGCTAGTACTTCGAAATATAATTTATGAAATCATTACGCCGCTGGCACTGTGTAATAAAATTTAAGAAAGCAATACGCCGCTGGCACTTTAAAATAAAATTTAAAAAAGCATTACGTCGCTGGCACTGTGAAAT
>NW_026533719.1:0-1172 GCF_026225885.1 Hylaeus anthracinus | reverse complement strand
AATTTCTGTAGAATTGGTGTAAAATTGGTATACAATTTGTGTAGAATTGGTGTAGAATTGGTTTAGAATTAATGTATAATTTGTCTAAAATTGGTGTAGAATTGGTGTAGAATAGGTGTAGAATTGGTGTAGAATTGGTATCCAATTGGAGTAGGTAGAATTGGTGTAGAATTGGTGTAGCATCGGTGTTGTAGAAATTCTGTACAATTGGTATACAATTGGTGTTGTAGAAATTCTGTACAATTGGTATACAATTGGTGTAGAATTTGTGTAGGATTAGTGTAGAATTTGTGTAGGATTGATGTAGAATTGGTGTAGAGTTGGGGTAGAATTAGTGTAGAATTGCTGTAGAATTGGTGTAGAATTGGTGTAGAATTGGTGTAGAATTTGTATACAATTGGTGTAGAATTGGTGTAGAATTGGTGTAGCATTGGTGTTGTAGAATTGCTGTAGAATTGGTATAGAATTGGTGAGGAATTGGTGTAGAATTAATGTAGAATTGGTGTAGAATTGCTGTAGAATTGGTGTCGAATTGGTGTAGAATTGGTATACAATTAGTGTAGAATTGGTGGAGAATTAGTGTAGCATTGGTGTTGTAGAATTGTTGTAGGATTGATATACAATTGGTGTAGAATTGGTGTAGAATTGCTGTAGAATTTGTATACAATTCGTGTAGAATTGGTGCAGAATTGTTGTAGAATTGGTGTCGAATTGGTGTAGATTTGCTGTAGAATTTGTATTTAATTGGTGTAGAATTGCTGTAAAATTTGTATACAGTTGGTGTAGAATTGTTGTAGAATTTGTATACAATTGGTGTAGAATTGGTGTAGAATTGGTGTAAAATTGGTGTCGAATTGGTGTAGAATTGGTGTGAAATTGCTGTCGAATTTCTGTAGAATTGGTGTAGAATTGGTGTCCAATTGGAGTAGGTAGAATTAGTGTAGAATTGGTGTAGAATTGGTGTAGAATTGGGGTAGATTTGAAGTAGAATTGGTGTAGAATTTCTGTAGTATTGGTGTAGAATTGGTATCCAATTGGAGTTGGTAGAATTGGTGTAGAATTAGTGTATCATTGGTGTTGTAGAATTGCTGTAGAATTAGTATACAAATGGTGTAGAATTAGGGTAGAATTGTAGAAGAATTGGTGTAGAATTTCTGTAGAATTGGTGTAGA
>NW_026533718.1:0-8607 GCF_026225885.1 Hylaeus anthracinus | reverse complement strand
CTCATACCTGCACATACCACATTGTATCAGATCCACATTAAATAGATTCCAAACTATATTTAACTATATGTATCAGAATACAATACCACCATACGTAGCATTTGAAAAGCAATGATTATTGTATGTATTATATTTACAGCATATAACTGTCACGAAACACATTAATTTCCACTCACAACAATTGCATGAAAAACGACATACAAATTAAATTCAGATCCAAATCTACTAAATACCAAATCATATTTATTTAGAATCGGCGTCTCATTGTATTGAACATCGCAGAAACTTTTCAATCTTAGACCGAGAGAAGACGGTTATAGAGAAAAATCGATTGTTAATTAGACGACGCAATGAAACAATACAAATCGAAAAAAATCAATAATTTCACTTTTTTTCTACATATTTTCACGATCAAGGCTTTATTTTACTGGAAATCGCTAATACTTTTTAATTGTGGAAGGTGTTTATCGTGGAAATTAAATTGTTGATTAGGTGACGCAATGAAATAAGAAAAATCAGAAAAATTCAATGATTTCGTTATTTCTTCGTACATTTTCATGATCAACGTCTCGTTTTACTGAACGTCGCAAATACTTTCTATCATTTTAACTGTAGAAGGTGCCTGTTGTGAAAAATAAGTTGTCTAATACGTGACGCAATAAAACTGTAAAAATTGGAAAAATCGATAATTCCGTTATTTCTCTATACATTTTCATAAACGACAAGGCATTTAACTGGAAATCGCAAATGCTTTCTAATTTTGTAACTGGAGAAGGCATTTATTGTAGAGAATAATTTATCTTATAGATGACAATGAAGAAATAACATGAAGAAATGGCATGAAGTAATAACGAAATTATCGATTTTACCAACTTTTACTATTTTAATACGTCATGGATAAGACAAATTATTCTTTACGATAAATGCCTTCTCCAGTTACAAAATTGAGAAGTTTTAGCGATTCCGAGTCAAATGAGTCGTCGATCATGAAAACGCGAAAAAATAATAAAATGATCGATTTTTCCAATTTTTACAGTTTTATTGCGTCACGTATTAGACAACTTATTCTTCGCGATAAGCACCTTCTACAGTTAAAAAATTAGAAAGAACTTGCGATTTCCAGTAAAATGAGACGTGGATCATGAAAATGCGAAGAAATAACGAAATTATCGAATTTTTCCGATTTATCCTGTTTTTTGCGTCACCTAATCAACAATTTAGTTTCCACGATAAACACCATCCACAATTAAAAAATTAAAAAGTATCAGCGATTTCCAGTAAAATGAAGCGTTGATCATGAAAATATGTAGAAAAAAAGTGAAATTATTAATTTTTTCGATTTTTATTGTTTCATTGCGTCATCTAATTAACAATCGATTTTTCTCTATAACCGTCTTCTCTGGGTCTAAGATTGAAAAGTTATTGCGATATTCAGTCAAATGAGTCGTCGATCCTAAATAGTATTTACTAAATTTGGATCTGAATTTAACTTGTATGGCGTTGTTTATGCAATTGTGAGTGGGAATATAACGTGTTTTTACAAAGGAGAATAAATGATGAAAAATCTTTCCTGCCGTTGTGGAAAAAATATACAAGAAGAGTGTTTGAGTGTGCATTTCATAATACAAATTTCAAGTAAATGTTCATTTTGTCCAAATAAGAAACACTTGGATATATCGTTTGACAGGTATAGGTTAGAGTGTAGAATAACTGCATGTTAATTATCAAAATTTCGGAAAAAAATTCGACCAGATATTGCTAGAAATAATGCACAAGATTCAGTAATGTTGCTTTGTTATATGTGTATATACGTATTAGAAGCATAATAAATTTTAGCAGTGCAACGTGATATGGTACATACATACCGCTATTTTTAATTTAAAATTAAGTGATCGGTATATAAAGTTTTTATGAAAATTATGATTGTATGCTCTTGAAATTTCAGTTTTCATACTTGAAACATTGCAGATATTAATGATTTTAATTTTCTCAAGAAAGATTAAGAAGATAGTAAACCAGATCAATGTACATGACACGGAACTTTTTTTAGTGGGATGGAATATTTGAAGGTCCCATTACTTGAGTCCTGTGATGTGTTGTTGATAATCAGCTGGTGTCTACTGGTGATTTACAAGAAAAAGCAGTTTCGCACTTTGATCTATATTAATAGCCATTACATGCTTTAATTGGTGTTATGCTTCAACAGTACAAACTGCAGTTTTTAGTTTTGTGTATTCTATGTGTTGACAAGTTTCGCAGTATCTCATAATGTGTCTACTTGAAGAATACATACTTATAATTGAAATTAGGCAGACGAAACAATTACTCTAATTAAACAATCCTCTATGTAATAAAATGCTTTGATCATCCAGACTAAACATAATATATAAAAAATATACAGTTTCTATTGTAATGCTTGGACAAATGGTGAAAATGTAATTTCTTATTTGCATTTCTTCTGTATTATATCTTTAAATAAATACTTCATTACTTAAAGTTTATATGTATAAAAAAAATATTATAATAACAAGATAGTTATTTAAGTATTCACATTAATCTGTATTGTTTTGCTAGTATTGTGTTTGCAAAACTTAAAGAGCTATTGCATTTCGTGAAATTTCGAAATATATTCAATTTGAATCTGATACAATGTGGTATGTGCAGGTATGAGGTTTTCTACGCGTTTCGTGTGAGTGAGATTGTAACGTGATTTTACAGAAGCGAATAAGTGATGAAAAATCTTCCGTGCTTTAGTGGAAACAAATATTTATAAATCGTGTTTGTGTGTGCATCTTATAATACAAATTTAGGTAAATGTTTATTTTGTCGAAATAGGAACTCTCTAGGAAATCTCTAAAGTACTTTTTTCTTAGTTTATCGGTGCCCTACGTGTTCCGAAAGTTTTGACATTTAAATTCTATCAACCTGTATAAAATCACGGTCAAATTAATAAACAAACCATAATTCATCGGTTTATTACATAGACATTTTTTCTAAAACAACTTGTGGGTTCATATTGCTCTTTTGAGTATATTTTTTTGATTCAAGTTTCTGCCTCTTGTTATCTACAATAAATGAACATGTAGACAATTTTATAACATCTACCAAGCACTAATAAGGTGTATACACTAAACAATATATACGTACTCTCTGTATCCGCAGTAATTTTGTGTACATTTTGGGCACATATATGAATTTCGGCTGACTTTGCGCCACTATAATCTAAAAAAGGATATAGATAAAAATGGTATGTCACGAATGTAAGAGAAAATGGGCATAGTATATATACCTTCTATCGTGGGTGTGTGTATTTCTTGATCTTTATAAGATTCATTATTAGGTGAAGTTAGTACGTCTTCTGAAGAAGTGGAAAAAAGTATACAAAAATAAGAATAATAAGGAGTATATCCAAAATTAGTGTAAGAATCGGAAATGGAGGATAACTGAGACAATTCTGAATAACAATTTCCTTTGCAAAAATATCAGAAGGTGCTTCGATTTTTTAATTATTAACGAAAAACACCGTCTAATCACAGCACCCGATTAACGCGTGCTCAGAGCATTAGTGTGAGCAAAGACGCTCGTGCCAGACATCTAACAAGTGGTTCGGTAAAACAGCACGTGGTAATATAAGTGAGAGGTTCTAACACATAAAATGTCCTATTTATAATGATATCTGTAAACAAATATAACTTTTTTTTTATATTAAACGTTAATGATCAAAATAGAAGGTATTCAAATCTGTACATTTAATCAAGAAATTACGTTTTCTACCTTCAAATACGTAATCGTTAAAAAATATTAATGACTAATCATCATAAATTACAGTTTATGTTTAAAATGAGAATCGTTGGAATGTACAGCATATGTGCATTAAAAAATGGGTGAAAATATGTAAATGTTAAAAAATTAAAATGACCCGTGAAAGAGGAGATACCAAATTTTGAATTAATGCGTAAAAGATCTGGAAGATAGAAATATTTATCGAGAAAGCAGATAACGTTGTTCAGAATCGTCTTAATTATTCCCCATTTCTGAAACTTACACTAATTCTGAGACATTCTGTATATTACTTTTGCTTCAAAGAAAATACCTGCTAACAATGGTATTTCTGGAGAAAGTTTATTATATTCCTCATTGGGTACAGTGGAAACCTCTTCTGAAAAAGTGAAGGTAAATAAAAGAAAAACAACAAAGGAAATATTCAGCGGCCTGATGCTAGAAACGTCACTTCCTTTTTTTTTTGTAAAAATGATTTCTAACTGGTATTGAATTTGTGGGGAATTATACATATAAAATGACAATCTCAAATTCTACCTAGACATGACTATAGTATTTATTAATCGACTTCTAAAAAGGAGGTTACTCATATATGCCAATATCAAAATTTGTCATCAATTAAACTTGATCAATAAACTTGCTTCTTTGAGGAAAAAACACAAAAAACATAAGCTTTAATTCTTTCTGTATATGTATTGGAAAAATTTGAAAAAGCAGAAACTTCTGTATCAGAAATTATGTGAACATAATTCTAAGTGCTAATATTTTTATCTCGAAAAAGCTGACATTGACATTTCTTGCACCAGTCAACAGATATATTGCTTACGCTTAAAAGAAAATACCTGCAATGAATGTTTTTGGAAGCAGTTCATTAGATTGATCATCTTCGTCAGACTCTGTAATATATTGTATAAAACAATACATTTTATTCAGATAAAAATACAATGTTGTGTATTATTTCATAGTAATTATATAATGAATAATATGCATGAGTATAATTTATACGAATTCAACATACCTATTGGCATTAAATCAGTCTCGTATTGCTCTTGTTTATAGTCATTGCTGAAGAAGCGTAAAAACTGATCTAACGGCAGTGTCCCAGACATTAAATTATCTTGTGCCATTGTTATTTTTTTATTTTTTGCTTTGTTCACGCGTGTTCGTATCATTTTTATTTTTTCATTGTTCAATAATCTTTTATAATTTGTTTCCTGATCCGCAATCAGATTTATTAAATTATCTGTATTTAAAAATAAAAAACCACATTAAGATTTAAAAATAAATGTAATTGATATCTAGAGTTGAACTTTACTTTGGGGCATCCAACTTTATTGACTTTTTTTTTATTGTACCATTTAGTCTTTGATGCCTAGAATTCATAAATCTAAGTTTTAATGTTAGGAACAGTGTAAAATATTTGTATCTGAAGTTGAACACTTTTGATGTATTTCGCAGGTTCTCTATCTAATTGACCAAAAGAGCATTAGTAAAAGTCAATATCGCGTAGGATTAACCAGTAGATACACCAAAAGTGCTCAACTTTATGTACGCATAACTTTTAAACCATTGGGTTCCTAACACTAAAACTTCTGTTTTTGTAATCTAGACATCAACAGCAACTAAATGGTATAAAAAAAGTCAATAAATTTTGGTACCCCAAAGTAAAGTCCAATCTATTCCGGAATCTGATGAGTTAATATATTTATCGTTGCCATAGAAACATCGCTATATGTAAAAACTATTCGGAAAGTACATATAAAGTTGGGACATCAGATAGAATTTATATGTTGTAAATTTGTGTATCTCCATTTGATTTAATCTTAATACTCTTGTTATATAACAACATCTCTTAATACAAATTTCTCAGTTGATTTACAGAATAACCAATAAGTGCATTAGTTTCTACTTCATTTAATAAAGGGTAGCAGGATACGGTGGTCAAAAGTGCCCTTCAGCTGATTTGGACTAACAATATTTTGACACAAATTTACAAGGCATACGAACTATCTGGTATCCCAACTTTACATGTTGCTTTGTGTATTGCATGCAATACACGTGTAAATACAAGAACAAGTTTAGGGCATAAATATGTTAGTACTTTTTTGTAGAACACAAGAAACTACATCGATCTATGTTATCAAAAATATAGGTTTCCATGTTTAAAAAAAGTGCAGTTGCATTTTTCTGATGCACCGATGCACAAAATGCATAAAATTAGTTACACGTTATGCACCATCCCAAACTATTTAACTTTCACTTATAACATTTTTTCTATTTCCAACCGTTTAGGAGGTACAGCTTGTTCCAGTTGCATAGGATACTTTGTATAAATTCCATAATTATACTTTTGAGCACAACAAAAACGAAATAGAAAATTTGACCACCTTACGAAATTCCAATTTTCAGCTTTGCAATGAACGTGTTAAAACAATTACAATTGGAGCAGAATTGTCAAAACATACAGTGGAACAAAAGTGTCAAACACCTATCCATCAACTGAAGAAACATATGTAAGTTATTCATTTGAGTCATGTATTATTGTGCAACATAATACAAAAGAAAATTAGAAACAAAATACAGAGCTACTTCATTGTAGTACATTTTTCTTTTTAATTTTATTTCTCCAATATAACTAGCGTTTGCACACATTTCGTATATATTTTTCTTGCCTTTGATCTTGTATCGTATATTCATCCTATTATTAATGATAAACATAAGTTAACTGCAATAATAATGATATTTATACCTATGAAAAACCAAAAATTTGGATGAGCAATCCTTAATTTCCTGATTACAGCACTGTGGAAAGATTCAACCAGGTTATTAGTACGAACTGCACAGCCATATACACTGACCCGTGTAGATATGGGGAGCCATACATTGCGTAAATAGGCCATAAACAGCAGTACATTCGGGTAAGTATCACATAAGCGATCAGTCACTAACTGCATTTCATATAATGCTTGTGGAAACATATGCGCTGGTGCTAAGGCCATTGTCATAGCCATTGATAGAATTTCAGTTGGTGTTCCGTGTAATCCTAATTTTCTCCATCTCCTCAAAAGAGCCTGAATAATAAAGAAGGATCATTCGATTCTTCATTAAATACTTTCATGAGACAAGTTGTAGAAAAAATACGCGAGTAATGTTAACAGTTATATTGTACCTGAGTAAAATGGAACCAACAACCATGTATGGTAACCGTTGGGAACTGTGCTTGAATAACTTCCATTGGAGCCTTTTCATAATCGCACATTACAGTTTGTAAATTACCTTGTAGTTGCGGAACAAGTGAAACAATTTTCTTAAATATAGCTTCATACATTGCAGCAGTGCGACATTCGCATAGTGCAAATATGGTAGCGATTCCCTGTAAATTGTCATCATTTTTTAGTTTGATAGTATGAGATAAGCCTAACAAGAATGATCAATAATGGTATACCGTGTCATTATAACGTATGTGCATTGTATAGAGCTGTTGGAAAGGAGGAGTATGCGGGACAACCTGAAAAGAGATCAGAAATGCTAAAATTAACTTTCTTCACTTGAAAAGTATTAACTACATAAATTGTTTACCTTAGATACTTACAGAAAAAGTACCATCCATGTAAATTTCTTTTGTATTTCCTAATGCGGTTAACAATGTGGTATTCGAGAATATCAGTGCGTATTTATTATTATTTGAAATTGCGCATCCCATATAAATGTCCTCCAGCGCATCATAATTCTGAAGAATTTCATGCGTACATTGCACAGTTTTTGGCAGTGGTGGGCGAGACTTTAACTTCTCTCGGGACATAATAGATTTCAAGCTATTATATGAAATATGTACTGCCGCATTTGGATTCCGGCGACAAATATTGTCAAATATGATTTTATTATTTATTGAAGGAGTTTTTCGACATTCTTCAAAAATTGCTGATTTTAATTTTAAGATTTCTGCATATTGCGAGTTGCTACTATGTGTATGCTGCTTTTGAAGAATAAATTGTCCATTTTTGTAAAGTAGTGTCCCTGTACAATGTTCTGTCTGACGACAAGAACATCTATAAATGTTATGATTCTTTGAATTTCTATTATAAGAATATCCTTCGTATACATATACAAAAGTATTTTCACGTTTCCCCTTTAAAATTTCCATTGTGTGTTATATTTTACAACTGTAAAAGATATGTCATAATAATTAATACTATAAAATAATCGAAATCCTGAAAAATTGTATAGTCACACAAAAGATTGCATATAAAAATATATGAAAAAACAATTATAAAATCCCATACTTCTTCAAATCTTTGAAGTTAAAACGACAGTGTTTCGTATCGATCGACTTTGTTCGTATCAATCATAAGTACTTACGTGGATATCAGTTACGTAAATAAATAATGCGTTATTAATTTATTACGTTTTGTCGTTTATGTGTTACGTTAAATTGTAACTATTACGAAAAATCTATTTTAAAAATTCACTTTACACTATCGGCAAGGCATGCACCAGCTAAGCAGCCACTATTAACGTATTGATAGGCTTTTGTTATTATTTCTGATTGCACATAGATTTAAGATTATAGAAGCTCTTGACACAACGTAACAATTATGTTGTGTGCTGTATGCTACTGTAGAGAAAAATGCACTTTTCTTCTATGACGAATAACAATGATGAATAATGATGTACAATCAGATATGTGCCAGCGGCGTAACGATTTCTTAAATTTTATTTCACAGTGCCAGCGGCGTAAGGCTTTCTTAAATATTATTTTACAGTGCCAGCGGCGTATTGTTTTCTTAAATTTCATTTCACAGTACCAGCGGCGTAATGCTTTCTTTA